>NW_011494735.1:6499216-6508261 GCF_000754665.1 Bison bison bison | reverse complement strand
ATCAATTCTTCGGCGCTCAGCTTTCTTCACAGTCCAACTCTCACATCCATACATGACTACTGGAAAAACCATAGCCTTAACTAGATGGACCTTTGTTGGCAAAGTAATGTCTCTGCTTTAACACTGGTCAAATTCTTTAGCACAAATGACAAGAAAGGAATGAATGGGAAAGATGGGAGGCTTAGACAAGATTTTCTTATTGACATCTTTCAAGGAAAATGCAACTTGCTGAATCAGAGTAGTAATATAATTTTGAAAGGATTTAACAACTTCCTGTCTGATATACACTCAGTCTAGTTGCGAGAGCTGATCACATAGGACTTAGGCAGTCTTCCATTGTAGAGAATTAAGCAGATGAGTTTAACTGGACATATGATTAGTGCTGTGAAATATCTACTTTGGAATGTTAGAGAAAATATATGTAACCAGGTCCTTTTAAGCAAATCTCTATAGAGGATCTCAAAGGGTATTACTGGCTTTCATTCAATGACCCTCAGAATGGCTCTACTGAGGTTTTCCAAAGATTCAGAAGTAGAAACTATGAATAAAATATGGATCAATAAAGTATCTTACAGGTCCTTTAGAGGAACATCAAGTGAATTGCCCGAGGTCACAAAGTGCTAACAGTGAGGGAAAAAAAAAACCCCGGGACTCAGATTCTAGCTGAAAACATCTAAAGCACTTCATCCTATAGAATTCTTCTTGGGGGACAATCCCATAACTAATTTAAACAGCTTTCTGGAGTACATTAATTATGTATGCTATTTGTATGCCAGGCCTCTGCAAAAGGAGAAAATGGCTTCCTTACTACTCATAAATGGACTGCTTTCCTCTTAGTGAGACGAAAGCGCTCCAAAAGGCTCTTGGGAGGAAACAGCAGCGAGGCCAGGAGGGCTGGGAGCTCAAGTGGGCGCAGATTTTCCATGCAGCTGTCTTGTCTCATCTTGTGGGATTGCCTCAGTAGTCGGGAAAATTGACCTTTCTATCCAACTGTTGAGGCTCCCCCGCCTCCCCAACCTGGGCCTTCACCACCCTCAGTGGGTGGATTCCCAACTATACATTCTCATAAACTAAGCACTGCCGGAAGGCCCAGCTGCACTGGAAGGGAAGCCACACCTACATTCCATCTCTCCAAATGGTTAAGACAGCAAACTCTTCCCTGTTTGCATCCATACGAATTTCCAATATGTGGCAGTTTCAAGAATGCTGAACCAGAGTTTTGTGAGCACACTCTCAAGGGTAAGATGATGGAACTTAGGATATGGAATGCTATGGCTCTAAAGACTGAAATTCCAAAACAAACACATTCCAAGCTTGTTAGGAAAAGTATTCCTGATGGAAACAGGGCCTCTGGTAAAGCTTAGAAAATTTAGAAGAATGTTTTTTTTAACTGCTTAAGTCTAGAACTCTACCCACTAGCACTGAAACGAGAGCTGACTAAAACTTTCTCCTCTCCTTTCTAGCCAAATTAAATTACTTCCTGTCCCCAAGCGCACCTCTGTAGTTTCAAGCCCCACTGTAACTGTTCTTGCCATTTATTCTCTCACTCACTCATTCCAGCACGCATGCACTGAACAAATATTAATATTTAATATTAAGGCCACCTTTGAGTCATGCACAGTTCCAGGTGGTGAGACAAGAGCAGTGTCCAAGATAAATATGTCCCCGGACTCATGGAGTTGACATCTAGGAGGGTGGAACAGACAGTAAATAATAAACCAATCAATCTACCAGGGATGAATTACTTAGGGAAGAAAGATAAAGCAAGTAAGGAGACAGAATGACGAGACAGGTATGTCCAAGTCATCAGGGAAAGCCTTTCTGGTAAAGTGACATCTAAACAGAGCTCTGGAGGAAGTGAAGGAGAGAAAGGTATAGTTACCTGGAGGGGGGGCATCCCAGGTAGGGGGAAATCGAAGCTGAGAACTGTTTGCTCAGCAAGTTCAAGCAACAGTTAGGAGGCTGCTGGTGCCCCCTGATAGAGGATGGACAATGAGGGGAAAAGGAGAAAGATGCAGCAGGTGGGTAGTAAAGGTAAGTGCTCCTCACACATTCTGTGGTAAAGAACATATTCTGTGCTTGTAATCCATGGCAGAGCAAGTATTTTATCAAGTACAGTTACAATGCCACAGCAACGTCTAGGGCTGTATAAGCTTCTGTCTCCTCACAGATCCACCGCTCTTCTCAGAAAAGCAATGATGGGGGCGGTGGGGGCACACGGCACAGCAGTGGGAGGCCAGAGTCAGTGTTGTGAATTATATTCTGAGCAGCCGTACCACCACTAGAAGGTTGGTTTTCATTGGAATATTATTGCTTTACAATGTTGTGTTAGCTTCTGGGGTATAACAAAGTAACTCCGCCATATCTATACATGTATCCCTCCTCCTTGAGCCTCCTTCCCACAACCTCCATCACACTCATCTCCTAGGTCATCACAGAGCAACGAGCTGAGCTCTCTGTGCTATATAGCAGCTTCACACTAGCTATCTGTTTTATATATGGTAGTGTGTTTATGCTAATCCTAGTCTCCCAATTCATCCCCATCCTTCCCTTCCCCCACGGTGTTCACAAATCTCCTCCCTATGTCTGCGTGAATGGTCATCATTGAAAAATCCACTGGGAGGTTTCAATCAGAGAGCCCTCTGCTCCCTTCTGCATCCACAGTGCCATGTGGTAGGAGCTCACCCAGTAACAAGAACCATATTCACCACTTACAGAGAATAGCTTAAACCAGGAGCCCTGTGAGCACTTGACAGTCATGCATTAACCTCATCTTGTGTCTTCTCCTCCAACCCCAGCCAAAGCAATCACTTTCAATGAAAATTCTTCTCTTTTTCTTGGTCTACTCTTCATGGCACTCACCTGCACAATATTAGGATTTTTTGAGTACATGCCATATCTGTCCCTATAGTCTGCAAGCTCTTAAATAGCAGAGACTGCTTCATAAATCTCATACTTATTATGTTAACCTGACACTCAATACATGTGCTCAAATTGAACTCTAAACTAGATCTATAAAGATCAGTCATCAATATGATATGACTATATTAAACAATCTTTTAAAGACCTGTTTACAGCATTTTGGAGAGGGCTGACATTTTTCAAGCTCCCTGTAACTCTGCAGATCAAATCCAGAAAATCAATACTGGTTCAAAACTTTTGTGTTCAATAGTTCTAATCTCTTGTTTATAGCATATTTCTTGAAATACATGAAATACATTGGTTGGAACTTGTTTCCATCTTAGTGTTATATAGATATCTTTTCTAATGAAACTGGTATAATGTAGTTTGACCTGCAGGGCTAAGAATTTAACTGCTCCCTTAAAAAATCAGCCACCAGGAAAGAGCATTGTTTTTATATGTCACAGACCTGTATCTACTTTCCAAATTAGAAGTAATGATCTGCTATGTTAAATGTGTAGGGAAATAATTAAACATCTGGATTAGGGATAAGACTAAAAACCCAGCAGCAAGTTGAAAATTCAGCTTTCACTATTTTAGCTCAAAGAAGCATAGCAGGATTATTTCTCTAAAACCCAATATGAAAAAGTATACGATGATTCTAACTTCATTTTTACTATACAGAAACAGAGTCATTTGTACATTCTTGAGCATTTGAGTCTTTGGACTGAATCACCATTTGCGATGAAATTCCTGATTCAAAAAAGAAAACACCATTCCCAATCAGAGAATGTTATTATTTTTCTCAAATTTATAACTTTCTCCCTTACAAAAGAGGACAATCTTTTAAAGAGGAAGAGGACAGTAAGGACTATCTAAACAGAGCAGCAGATCTTTATTTATTTTTTTTTCAGGAACACATTAAAAAAAAAACACTTTTATTTTGTATTGAGGTATAGCCAATTAATAAACAGTGTTGTGATAGCTGCAGGTGAACAGCAAAGGGACTCAGCTGCACATATACATGCTTCCATTCTCCCCCAAACCCCCCTCCCACCCAGGCTAGAGCAGCAGGTCTTTGCTGTAGCTTTTCTGCATGGCAGAGATGTCTTCATTCCTAGCTGTAAAGGGCTCTCACTACCTCGGTACATAGAGTTTTAAAAGGTCTTAGTCCTTTCAGGCTGCTATGACAAAGTACCACAGGCTGGATGACTTATAAACAATACAAATGTTTTCCTCACTGTTGTGGAGGCTGCAAAGTCCAAGATCTGGCCCAGGCAGCTCTGGTGTCTAGTGAGAGCCTACTTCCTGGTTTACAGATGGCACCTGTATGCTCTGTCTTCACAAGGCAGAAGGGATGGAGGATCTCTTAGGCCTTATATATAAGAGCCCCAATCCCATTCACGAGGGTTCTACCTTCATTACCTAAATAACCTCCCAATGGTCCTATTTCTCAATACTGCCATCTTGGAGGTTAAGGATTTCAACACATGAATTTGGAGAAGATACAAACATTCAATCTACAGTAGTTAGCAACATAGTCTATACTGTATCTGTTCATCTACCCATCCATCCATCGATCCATACATCCACCCACCCATCCATCCATTTGCCCATCCATCCACTCACTCACATCTTTTTATCAATTGATCACTTGATTTCTCTCTCTTTTTGTATTCTTCAGAGTAAAAAAAATGAAGTTTTCTTCCCCAGATTCTAAGATTCAAAACAGAACACTAGGCATATCTTTATGCTTTTCTTTCTATATATTCCCGGATAATCATCTTTCTTTCTTCAGCAGTTTTCCTATTTCTGCCTTTCCCTATCTCAGTTTTCTCTTTAACCTAAATCTAATCTTTTTCTTCACTGTATAACTCCCCATTTCTTTCTGTCAGCTTGCAGAAGCAAATTTAAATGAACACCATAGCTTTTGCTTAGGGATCTTTGTAAAGCAAGAACAGAATAAGGACTCCAGGACTTCCTTTGCTGGGTCTTCTATCAGAAGCCCCTCTCCCCCTGGGGTGCTGACTTTATTTGCTGCCCCAAGTAGACTTCTAACTTGGTGGCTTTTCTGACAGCATTGCACTCAGAAAAAAAAAAAACATACGAAATAACCTAAAGCCATATGAGGAGAAGGCGATGGCACCCCACTCCAGTACTCTTGCCTGGAAAAATCCCATGGACGGAGGAGCTTGGTAGGCTGCAGTCCATGGGGTCGCTAAGAGTCGGACATGACTGAGCAACTTCACTTTTACTTTTCACTTTCATGCATTGGAGAAGGCAATGGCAACCCACTCCAGCGTTCTTGCCTGGAGAATCCCAGGGTCGGGGGACCCTGGTGGGCTGCCGTCTACGGGGTTGCACAGAGTCGGACACGACTGAAGTGACTTAGCAGCCCAGCAAAGCCATATGAAAAATATCTGTAAGAAATGAGAGAAAAAACTGCTCCTCCTAAATCATTGGGAAAAGAAAAGGCAGTTACTTCACATTATGCATTAAAAACCCATGACCAGAATTTGACCTTCCAAGACAGATACTGCTGCCCCTTAACTGAAATGACCAAATATCAGAAAAGCTTCAAACACTGAATTAGCATCATTGCTTTCATTATAAATTTAACCATATAAAGTTTAAGCATTTAGAGGTTTTCTTTGGGAAGGGCTGGAGTAGGCAAAGGGCACACAGGAGCTTTTAAATACAGTTGTTGCTTGGAGAATCCCAGGGACGGGGGAGTCTGGTGGGCTTCCGTCTATGGGGTCGCACAGAGTTGGACACGACTGAAGCGACTTAGCAGCAGCAGCAGCAGCAGTTACATGAAAAGATCAACTGCTAATTATTAGAGAAATGCAAATCAAAACTACCATGAGGTATCACCTCACACCAGTCAGAATGTCCATCGTCCAAAAGGTTACAAATAATAAATGCTGGAGAAAGTATGCAATACAGGGAGCCGTTTACACTGTTGGTGAGAATGTAAAGTGGTGCAGCCATTATGGACAAAAACACGGAGTTCCATTGAAAAACCTAAAAACAGAGCTACCATATGACTCAGCAAACCCACTCCTGGGCATAGACTAGAGAAAACCATAATTTGAAAAGATGAATGTACCCCAACATTCACAGCAGCACTATTTACAATAGCCAAGACATGGAAGTAACCTAAATGTCCATCAGTAGATGAATGGATAAACAAGATGTGGTACATATACACAATGGAACACTGCTCAGCCACAGAGAATGAAATAATGCCATTTGCAGCAACATGGATAGAACCAGAGAGCATCATACTAAGTTAAGTGTTAGACACAGAAAAAGAAATACCGAATGATATCCCTTATATGTGAATCCTTAAAAAAAATGATACAAATGAATTTATTTACAAAAGAAAATAGACTCAAAGATACAGAAAACACACTTATGGTTACCAAAAGGGGAAGGGTAGGGGGTAAGATAAATAAGGAGTATGGAAATAAAATATATGCACTACTATATATAAAATAGATAACCAACAAAGACCTAATGTATAGCACAGGGAATTATATTCAGTATCTTCTAATAACCTATAATGGAACAGAATATAAAAAAGAATATACTATATATATGAATATGAATCACTTTGTTATACATGTGAAACTATCACAACATTTAACCAACCATGTCTCAATAATTTTTTTAATTCACTTGTTTGTTTTCTTAAACTGTTTGGTGGCTTTTGTTATTTATACCTAACAAATAAGGTATTCTGTTTTTTATACCATATATATATATATATATATATATATATATATAATTATCTTGTCTATGTTTAGTATATGGAGCTTCTATGGTGGATCAGCAGTAAACAAGCCACCTGCCAATGCAGGTGATGTGGGTTTGATCCTTGGATTGAGAAAATTCCCTGGAGAAGGAAATGGCAACACACTCCAGTATTCTTGCCTGGGAAATCCAATAGACAGAGGAGCCTGGCAGGCTATAGTCCATGGAGTCATATAAGAGTCAGACACAACTTGGTGACTAAACCACCACCACCATGTTCAATATACATTAAAAACAAAATTATTAAAGCCCATTCTTTGAAAATAATTGATACATATAGTGTTATCTCTTTAGAAAACTCTAAAGAACTTTATTCATGACAGAGATACTTCACAACATTTTGTAGAGTTGTTAGATAATTAATTTAAGGCACCTAGCACATTGCTTTGCAAACAGCAGGTACTCAATGAACCACGCTGATGTCAAAAAAGATTGATAAACAGGAAACAAAATTCCACTGTAGGAATACATGCAGAATTTCAACAGGTGAATTTGAGGAATCACAAGCATTCAGAGGAGAGCAATGGTAAAGTATGGAATTAGTTAACACTTTACATTAAACATAACTTTTCTAAAGACATGTGGGAAAATGTATGTTATTGATCAGAATGACCAGGAAGGGATGGGGAGGAAAATCTGTGCTGGTAAGTTGTAAAGGAACAGAAGCCACAGAAGCTGAGAGAGAGAAGGAGAGAGTTCCTTTTAGATATATTATCCAAGTGAGGAAGATAAACAGTTGGGGAGAAGACTCACTGAAGCATTTTTTGGCAAGCATTTTATATGTCATCTTAATGAATCTTCTCAAAACTATGAAAAGTAGATGTTAACATCCTGTCCATACAGATGAAGAAATCACTCATCCGTGAATTTAGAGAAGTTATCCCCAGAGACACAAAATTATAGCAGGGATTTCAATGCAAATAGGTTTAAGCCACGCCACCTCAAGTAGAGAAAAGTCAAGCGAATGTAACTGAGGTGGAGGGAAGAGAGGGCAATCATCTACCCCTGAAACGGTGAAACTAACACACACAGAAATTAAACAAAATTTCATTCGAGTCCTGTCTTTGGCAGTTATTATGGAGATCAGAAAGCTAAAATCATCTTTTAAAGCAGAGAGGTCAAATTAGTGTTCAGAATATGTGATGCTATGAGTCTATCTGACACCCTGGACATATGTAAATTACCAGGAGTGGTTGTAATATACCTTAAAGGGCTAAGGAATTTCAGGATGAAACACTGGGCCAAAAGGTACCACTTGTCATTTACAAAATTATCCTGAAGTGAGGAGTCTGGAAGGTTTCCAGTATGATTCTAACATGGAATATGGGATCCTGAGACCTAGATCAGTAACTTGAACTTTCATGTATGACCAGCAGGCACTGCACAAGTCTGATGCTTCAGACATACCATGGAGACTCTACTATATCTCTTGTATATGTACATCTATTTCTATAGCATATTACAGTTATTTATGTACATATTTTATCATCCTAACTAGGTTTTACACTGTTTAGCAAAGGCTATGTCTTATTCATGTTGTATCCCCTGACAGCCTGGCATACTGACCTGTACACAACAGATACTCAATATTTAATTGAATCAATTTCTTACCGTATTAGCAAGCACAACTGCTGAGTGGAAAGGCAACTGTGGTTTCTGTCAGGGGAAATGCCATTTCACTGATCTAGAATTCTTTAAAAGATTGACATCAGTTTGTGGCCAAGGAGAACCGTTGGACACACTTTTCCAACTGAATTGCATGGTAATTGATAAAATGTTTTGTCAAGGGAAGAAAACTGTTTCAAAACTACAAATGAGAAGGAAGGAAAAGTGTATAATTTCCCTAAATGAAAAGGAGTTAACCACAAATAGTCTGTTGCAGATGACCTTATTTAATCTTTTTAAGATATAAATCATCTGGCTGATGAAGCCATAACATGTTTCAGATTAGAGATAAGAAGTCAAGCTGATGAACATAAATGGCAAAGAAAATGGCAGAGATGAGTGGAATGAGCAGTGACAGACACACACTGAAGACAAGTGCCAACTAAGGATTAAATACAGAAATAACATATAGGATGATCGACTTGGAGACTCAGAGCCATTGGTAACAATTCTGGAAAACAAGGAAGGCCCTAAACTCAGGCATTTTCTAAACATACAGACCAAAACCTTCCAAGTATTATCAAACAGTGTTTGGGAATGCAAGGGCTATTATTTTCCCTTTGCACTAAATCCAGATTCTGGGACTGTGCCTAAAGAGAGACAGACATACAGAGTCAGAAAGGATCCAAAGATAGACACCTCGGCAGGACACTCAACCTCCGC
>NW_011494735.1:6492817-6499116 GCF_000754665.1 Bison bison bison | reverse complement strand
GGTGTTCATTGGAAGGACTGATGTTGAAGCTGAAACTCCAGTACTTTGGCCACCTCATGTGAAGAGCTGACTCATTGGAAAAGACTCTGATGCTGGGAGGGATTGGGGGCAGGAGGAGAAGGGGACGACAGAGGATGAGATGGCTGGATGGCATCACCGACTTGATGGACATGAGTTTGAGTGAACTCCGGGAGTTGGTGATGGACAGGGAGGCCTGGCGTGCTGCGATTCATGGGGTCACAAAGAGTCGGACACGACTGAGCCACTGAACTGAACTGAACTGAGGATATGGGTGCTGTCCATGGTACTGCACAATGTTTAGCACAATCCCTGACCTCTACCCTGCACTTCCCTGGTGGCTCAGACAGTTAAGAATCTGCCTGCAATGCAGGAAACTCAGGTTCGAACTCTGGGTCAGAAAGATCCCCTGGAGAAAGGAATGGCAACCCATTTTGCCTGGAGAATTCCTTGGACAAAGGAGCCTGACAGGCTACAGTCCATGGGGTTGGACATAACTGAGCAACTAACACTTCACTTTTCACTGACCTCTACCCACGGGATGCCAGCAGCACATTCCCAGTTGTGACCACCAAAAGTATCTCTAGACAATGACAAATGTTCCCTGGGCAGCAAAGCTTAATATAAGAATCATTGCTCTAAAGTTCCTTGGAGTCCCCAGCTGGAGAAGAAATCTGGTAAGTATATGACAGAAATAAATATTGGATGAGAGAATGCAAATACGCACATGTTTGCTAAACTCCAGGACCCCAGGTGTAGCTGAAGGAAGGCACTTTTAAGTACCTTTTAACTCATAGAAGTATTACTATATAGGGTGCAAACTTGTAAATGTAATTTTACCTCAGGAAATGGACCGGATCTGACAAAAATAGGTTGGAGAAATGTTTGGCAAAATCAGGTATAGCAGATCCCAAAGTTTTATTTTTAATCTTAATCTTTTAGAGGGCAATGCTGTTCCTTCACAAATAATTTCTTGATGTAAAGACAGACAGAATACCAGCGTAGCTAATATAACTGTTACTCAGATATTAGCTGATTTCTTCAGTTTTGATATTGATGTGTTCTACTCATTCTTGGTCTCACCAAATGCATTTGATGAAACTACAGAAGTTATTTCTCATGTAAGGCTAGCCAAACTTGGGCATACGTACGCAGAGGAAAAAGAGACAGTGATTGGGTTCATGCTTCTCACAGCATCATTGACAAGTGCTGTCAGACTGGAAAGATGGGTACTTGACCAACAGATGCAAACTCTTCATAAATTTCAGGACTTGTAGTCATGGCTTCATATGTTGCCATTTCATGAGGAGTTACTCCATTTCCAAAGACCACACTTCAATCTGGTGTCCTTGACATTATTGCTTTTTGACCTTGTTTAGCTGTGCTGAACTACTGCATTTCATTGAGATCCTTAACAGAAGAGTGTACCCAGCAGTGGAGAATGTAGGGTTTGTATTCAAAATCTGGTTTTTACCATTTATGGTTTGTGTGATCTTAACCACAACACTTAACCTTCTGAGACTCATTTTTTTTTTATGTGCAAAATGCAAGTATAATGACCATTCTCTCAGCACTGGTATGATGATTAAACAAGGTGCAAGGTTAGAAAGCCAAAGCTCGAATGGTCATAGGTGGTGGAAGGATGGTTTGCTGGGCAGTAGGGTCTGGAAGGCAGACTGTTGAAGGATGAGACAATGTCATAACTCCATGCTTTTTTCTCTTTTTTCAAAAATGACCTCCTTATGAAAACCTGTGATAACTGTTTTAGAACACTTTCTATTTTTCCTTGTAGCTAATATATAAACATTACATACTCTTGGCATCTATTTTGACAAGAGGCAAAAGCACAACCACGAAGATACCATGTAAAATCCCTATTGATTAAGGTTTAAGAAAGCAGATCTAGAGTCAGACTGCCTGGGTCCACATGCCAGCACCACCACTTATTAACTACCTGGCCCCTCTGTGCCATCCAGGTTTTCAATCTGTAAAATCAGATAATAAAGTCACCTGCCTCACAGGTTGTTATAAGGTATTAAATGAATGAATAACTATAAGGTACTTAAAAGAGTTCCTGGCAAGTGGTAAGTACTCAATAAGCACTGGCACCATCATCATCATCATCATTTGTTCTCAGGATCACACTTCGTCAAGAGACAGATACTGATGGGCAGGGGACCCCGATCCCCATCCTCAAGTGTAAAGGCTAGAGTTAAGCTCATCTATTTCACTTCTTCATGTAATATTTCTCCCTATTTCCACATTATGCCAGGTAGGGGTTTTGCTAAGAGAGACGTGAAATTAAAGTAAGATTGAACGATGTTGTGTTAGAGCAAGGGATTTTTCTTGACCTACGTACATTGCTATAAAATTTAACACCCTAGTCTTCAGGCAGACCTGAACACTCATCAGCTGTTTCTAGTTTTGCTTTTTGGCGCCATTAGAATGATGCAATCTTCTGAGCTGTAGGCAGCAAGACCTCTATTTGCGTTCTAATGTATTCCATTTCATACATAACCATCATGATTTTAAGCTGACCAGCACCTTCCAAACACTCTCATTATGTTTGGGAAATCTGCAGCCTAATGGATTGATTTTATCATTTTATCCGAATCCAGTAAAGTCAAGTTCCCAGAGCTTCCTCGCAGCTAGGAAGCAGGTGCTTGGACAAGGTTTTGCCAGCCAGTCTGTGCTCCTGACTCTGGTTTGGAAACAAGCAACTTGAGGGGATGAGCTCTGGGAGGAGGCCATTGTGCTAGCTTTGATGGCAGCAGAGGCATCCACAATCAGGGGTAGCCAGCCCAGGGGATCCCCCTGGTTGTCAGGGGGCAGCAGAAGCAGCTGCAGTTTACTCATCAGGCATGGTTTTAGTATAGTTCCCGTAAGCTCAAAGTCAACTCCTCTTATGGTTAGGCTCCAGCCTCCATCACAATTCTTTGAGTTATCTAATATTCTTATCATAAAATCCTTTTCTGGTTAACCAGCCCAAGTTGGTTTGTACTGTTTCTCCCTAAAAATCTTAACTGAAGTGCTGCGTCTACTATGTAAGAGAACACAGGCACCAACCTATATCAGGAATATATATAAACCACCTGGTGTTTTTAAATGGTGGGTGATATAATTATGTCTACCATAAATATGCAAATTTTTCCTCCAATGTTTTCAAAACATTCTGCTTTTCCAGAGAGAAAAAAGCCTTTGCCCTGGTCTTTGCAGTTAATAATGCTTTGCATTATAATATTGAGTTTATCTTATCACTGATTTTTTTTTTCAGTAGATCCCTTCTTCCTTGATCATCTCTGCTGTCTGGGCTGATATGACTCAAAGACAAGGACCACTGTTCAGAGCATCTAGAGATGTCTTGGCTTCCTCACAAGGTGGTTGTCTCAGGGTAATCAGACTTGTTAGTTTTCAGCTCAAGTATCCAATAAATGAGGGGGAAGCTGTACTAATTTTTATGACCCATCTTGGAAACCACATAGTGTTAATTCTGGCATACCCTACTAGCCAAAGCACTGACAAGTCTGCCCAGATTACGAGGAGGGAAATCCAATTAACCTCCAGATAAGGAGGTGGCAATGAAAGGTGCTATTTATTGCATCATCTTTGGACAAGAAAATGTGACACGAAATGCTGGCAAAATGGATTTAAAACCCAAATGTTAATTCCAAAGATGTCTAGGAGTCAGAGTCAGACATTTAGACTGCTGGAGTACTTTGAGGCTTGATTGTATCATGATACTCTGTATCTGGTATAGGTCTCATAAGCTGACTTTCTCAATTTTACTTTCTATCTTTCATCCATCAGTACATAATTTGACTATGGAATATCCATCTAGAAGAAATCTGGTGACTACTTACCTCCTGAACATTAAAATCTCTCCCTAATAGTCCAAATTAATATATAGTTTGTGTTTCTTCCAGCTTATCATAAGTCCCTGGTGCTATGATTCCTCTGCAAAATAAAGATCTCTTTAAAAATCTTGTGTTTGCTTTCAGAGCAATGTCATGAATATAAAATTCTTTTGATGGTAAAAGGATTTTTATGGTGCTCATGTATTTCCTCTAGTTTTATAAATGGAAGATGGTGTTGATAATGGCATGATAATTTATATCATACTGACTGTACAGATCATTGCAGCTGGGTTTTCCATTGAAATATTCAATTACATTTCTCTACATTCTAACACCACTGTCAAAAGATGCAGTGAAATCTTTCCTGACTCTCTTCTAGGCAAAAACAGATTCTGCAGGGAAAAGTCACTTATGATTCTTGAAGGACATTTCTTCTCATCAGCATGTGATCCAGGGGAGATATATGCTATTTCAAGATACATGTTCATCAGCTATTCTCTTAGAAAATTTTAAAGTTTTGATCATCTGATGGATGGCAAAGATAAAAACTGAGAGCAATTACTCTTAAGGTACCAAGCCAGAAGAAAATATACCCAGTGTCTTTTTTAATAGAATGTACAATTGTTCCTCAAGGCCAGGGCTTGGGTCTTATCCACAAATACCCAGTTCATTTACATAGTGTTTTTTTTACCTAGTGTCTGTTGACAAGAATTTTATGATTATACATTGCTTCCATGGATATACAGTTCATGCACCACAATGCTGGCTCTTTTATATTTGTCTAGGAATCTAAATTTTTAAACTTAAGATGACTGACATTCCATGAGCTGCTCATTATATTTACATTCTAAGAATATTTACACTTCTTGCATGCATACTTTGTCTGTACGCTAACATCAAAGTCAAAATTGATACTAAGACACAGAATTGGTACTAAGGTCCTGACACATGAGGTCAGGACCATGTATACCTTATATATTCCCTGCACTGAGCTGAGCAGTGCCTCACACAGAGCAGGGATTCAACAAAACATCTGTAAAATGATGCAATGATTGATTGAATAAATGAAAGAACAAGGCATCCTTGGGTCTGAGATCACCTTGTCTTATTCATTCATCATCTCATGAACCCATCTCACTCTCAAAATAAAGTTAGTAATATCCACATAGTTATAGAATGCAGCCTTAGCTTCTTAAGAATTTAACTGGCTCATATCCTGGTTTGTCATTACCAGGAAGGACTGAATTTTCACAAGCAAAGTATGTAAATTGAGCTCAATTTCTAGGAATGATTCTGGATTGGACCAGGCAATGGGAAGTGTGCAGGTATGTGCTCCTGTTAAGTGAACAGGAAGTGATAGGGAGGTAGTTAGCTGGCTGCAAAATCCCATTTCCACGTACACTCCTCCGTGAGTGCCAGGATTCACCCACTCCACAGGCTGCTTTACAAACATTACACATCCACAGTAAAAATAAAACGCTGGCATTGGTGCTACTTAGTCAGTAATCAAATTCCACACACATTCAGAATTTTGCTAGTATGTACATTTTAATAATGAAGTTGTCTTAAGGGCTGTTGAGGGGGAGTGGAAGACTTCATTGCTTTACCAAAGTCTGCCAATTATCCCTTAACTTTGCAGCTTTACTAGGGTCAATCATCCATCATACTGTGGTGTTTTAACCGGTTACAAATTAAACAGGAAAAGTAACAAGAAAAGAAAACTTAATTTTCCTAGACTACCCTAATCCTGCCAAGCATAAAAATGAACTTAACTGAAAAAACTGCTGAGAGATTAACATATAAAATTTGTGTGCTACTAAAGAAACCATTATAGCAGCTAAGTTCTGGGAATACGGCCTCTGCAAAAGTGAAGGGAGACAGTGGGGAGATAAAATTTAGATATTTATTTTCTACCAATGTAAATAGGATTTTATTACTACAATTTCATTTAAAGTCACATATGCAAATCTCTACTGTGTCAGTGAAGGAAAGATTTCAAGGGCTGGGTAATTTAAATTATAGTATTAGCTAAAAGGAAAAGGATGAGCATTTAAAGAAATCTGTAAGAATGATAATAAGGATTGAAAAGAAATAAAAACCAGGCTAGGCAATCTTGCTGCTTAAATACAAAAAATGTTAGTTAAGTTAGGAAAAAAGTCAAGGATAAGGAATTTTTATCTCAAGTAAAATTCTTTTTCGTTTTCATTGTCATCACCATCATCATGGCCATCCTTTGCCAAATGTTTACTTGATAGCAAGCACTTTATACACACTTTCTGCGAATCCTCAGAACAACGCTATAGTCAGGTTCTATTATTACCTACGGTTTACTATTGAAGAAACCGAGGCTCAAACAATTTAACTAGCACAGATCACTTGCCCAAACATTGTAAGTGGCAGGTTAAAATTTTAGGCAGTCTGATTTCC
>NW_011494735.1:6479617-6492717 GCF_000754665.1 Bison bison bison | reverse complement strand
CATTTTCTCATAATTAAGATCTGTTTAGATATTTCTGACAATAGCTCTGATAGACACAGTAGCTACAGACTCAGCAAAGCTGTCAAGCAGCTCATGACCCTCATAAAACTTTACTAGATATGTGACCAGTCTCAGGTCACTGAAACTTTCTGGTTTTCAAAGTCCTGTAGAAGGTGGTAGAACTAGACTAGAGATTTGCATCTGCGTGGCATGAGCTGCTAGGGAGTGACTGCACATTTACAGTGGGGTGGGGTCACAATGACTGCTGACCACTCTTACGGGCTTGTGGCGGGGGCGGGCAGGGTCAGTCACAAGTTGTAAAGAGTGGAATAATTCCACTAGAGGAAACCTGTTCTGTGTTCTTCATGGTTTTCCAAATGTTCCACCAGACATTTGATAAATTCTTTGTATAACAATCTGAGCCTACATGGTAATTCCTTCTCCACATTTGTTTTGTGCTATTTTAATATACACTGATTTCTCTAGGAATGCAACGACAGTCTGTGTGGGTGACTTATATGGATGAGTGAAGGTGCTTCACTTTGAACATCTTTAAAATTATAGTTCACCATCTGGGAAAATCATACACTATGGTATTTGAGTTGCCAGTTCAACACACCTGTATCCAAAGGCATTCCTGGCTGTTGCACTCGCGATACACTCTATGTACAGGTACAATCATCTGACTACTTCATATGTTTCTAGAAGAGTCATGCTTAAGGAATTATATATTGATACTGATACATGTATATGTACTCGTAGAATTTTTATTATAAACATACTTTTATATATAAATTTCATATATATAATTTTATATGCATATATAAATATTTAATTTTATTAGATACATTTTTTATTTTCTTTGATATTTCAATCAGGCTGTTATATTGATTTTTTAAAATTTTTGTGTTGGTTATATTGTTGGTGATGTTTATTAAGCCTAAGCCAATAAGGCACTGTCACTAAATATTTGTCAAAAAAGGGTGCACTAGTTCTGAGAAGATGAAGAAATTCTGGACTAGGGATTTCTAAGGTCTCACTCAGCTTTAAGATTCTATTCTATTCTATTAAATAAAGCCATAGCCAGTGATTTTCTCTACAAAAGTGGCTATAGCCAAAATCAAAAGTAAATTACACACTCCCTCGTATTTTGCATTACTGTTCACAGAACACAGACTTATGTTTCTGGAAGTTCTCTAATTTGCACATTTTTATGATGGAAGTGCCTTTCCTAGTCTGTGAAGCAGAAAATGACATTCCACATACACCCCCACAGATTCATTCTTCCCTTTGAACCCACACATAAAACATATCTGACAGAAAGTCAGCTGAATTAGAAAATGAAGTGAGACTATGCTTACAAATTAATTTTAAATGAAAAAATATAGTAAATTAAGTAAAAAGATAACAACAGGAACAATGGCTGACAAATGAGAGAAATGATGTGGAATTAAAGTAATTTGATTACTCTGCACTGTGGGCCAACATTATGAAAATATTCAGAGAATTACAGCAAAGTATCACCATCTTAACTAAAGAAGAGCTTAAAGTTTCCCAAGTGCTTTGTCATCTAGAATGTCACTTTGTCAAATAGTTATTAAATGAGAGCTCAGAACTTTTTTCAAAGGGGTATGATAGCCTTTCTAACGTCTCTTGTCTCACTCAGGTTCACTGACTAAACAAGATGAAGTGAGCCCCCACTGAGCAGATGGGCAGAGCACCATGCCGAGTACCATGAAGCGTGATGGGAATGCAGGGATTCCTGCTCTGCACATTCCTGCAAGACACACATAGCTAAATAAATCTGAAACGAGGAAGACCATGAAGCAAGTTGTAAGAGAGGAAGAAAGCACTGACCTGGCCTGGGAGAAGGAGAGATTCATTTCAACTGGGGAAATCTGAAAATGCTCCTTGGAGGAGGTAGGATTTGAACTAAGCCTGAAGGGAAGAGAAGCTCTGTTAGGCAGAAATGAGTAGGAGAAAGAGGTAGCCTAGACACAGGAAACAGCTTGAACCAAGGTCTGGGACAGGAGAGGATGTAGAGCAAATTGGACTGATGGTGTTAGGGTGGGGAGTGACCCTGGAGAGGGTGGAAATAAGATAAATTTGAAATCCAAGTTGAAGAGTTGGGACCGTATTCTATATATTCAACATTCATTAAACAAACATTATAGAGCACCAACTATGTACAGACTCTGTTTTAGGCAGTAGGGAAACAGCAGAAAACAGGAAGAAAAAAATTCCTGACCTCACAGGGCTTACATAATTAGAGAAATATACAAAGTAATTGGAGAGATAAATAAGAACAAATACATAGTATGTCACTGAGTACAAAGTCTTTGGATTGGCACAGCCATTATGGAGAACGGTATGGAAGTTCCTTAAAAAACTAAAAGTAGAGCTATCATATGATCCAGCAATCCTACCGGGCATATAACTGGAGAAAACAAGAATTTGAAAGGATAAGTACATGCCAGTGTTCATTGCAGTGCTATTTACAACATCAGGGACATGGAAGCAACCCTAAAGGTCCAATGACAGAAGAATGGATAAAGAAGATGTGATACATATATACAACGGAACATTGCTGCTGCTAAGTCACTTTAGTCGTGTCCGACTCTGTGCGACCCCATAGACCGCAGCCCACCAGGCTCCCCTGTCCCTGGGATTCTCCAGGCAAGTACGCTGGAGTGGGGTGCCATTGCCTTCTCTGACAATTGAACATTACTCAGTCATAAAAAAGGAATGGAATAATGCCATTTACAGTGACATAAATGGGCTCAGAGATTGGCATACTGAGTGAAGTAAATCAGATCAAGACAAATATCATATGATATCACTTATTTATAGAATCTTTAAAAAAATCGTACAAATGAACCTATTCACAAAACAAAAACATAGTCACAGAGGCAGAAAACAAACTTATGGTTACCAAGAGGGAAAGAGGGGTGGGGAGGAATAAATTAGGAGATCAGGACTGACATATACACATTTATAGTTCAGTTGCTAAGTTGTGTCTGACTCTTTGCTACCCCCTGGACTGTAGCCCACCAGGCTCCTCTATCCACGGGGTTTCCCAAGCAAGAATACTGGAGTGGGTTGTCATTTTCCTTCTCCAGGGGATCTTCCCAACCCAGGGGTCTCACCTGCATCTCCTGCATAGCAGGCAGATTCTTTACCAGTAAGCCACCAGGAAAGCCCTTCATACACACTACTACATAAAACAGACAACTAATAAGGATCTACTGGGAATTCTACTCTGTAATAATGTATCCTAGAGTAGGAAATGGAAACCCACTCCAGTATTCTTGCCTGGAGAATCCCATGGACAGAGGAGCCTTGCAGAACACACTTCGTGGGGTCACAAAGAGTCAGACATCACTGAGCGACTAAACAATGACATATATGGGAAACGAGCCTTTAAAAAGTAGATACGTGTGTATGTATAACTCACTCACTTTGCTGTACACTGGAAATTAACACAACATTGTAAATCAACTATATTTCAACAAAAATTTTTAAGAAAAGAATAATGGAAAAGTATTGTGGAGAAAAAATGAAGACGGGAAGAGGAGTGGGATGTTGCCATTTTAGAATGTTCTGGGAAGGCTTCACTGAGAAGGTGGCATTTGAACAACAGCTTGTAGGAGATGAGAATATACGTAATAGGGATTTAAGAATAGATTGTGAGCACTATACGCCAATCAGAATGGCGAAAATTCAGCACACTGACAACACGGGGATGTGGAGCGATAGGAGGCTGCGTGCATGCGCGCATGCTCAGTCGTGTCTGATTCTTTGTGAATCCATGGCCTGGAGTCCGCCAGGCTGCTCTGTCCATGGAATTTTCCTAACAAGAATACTGGAGTGGGTTGCCACTTCCCTCTCCAGGGAATCTTTCCAACCCAGGGATAGAACCCGTGTCTCCTGCATTGGCAGGCAGATTCTTTACCACTGAACCACCTGGGAAGCCCCTCACATTGCTGAAGGGAATACAAAATAATACAGTCACTTTGGAAAACAGTTTGGTAGTTTCTTACAAAAACTAAACATATTCTTAACCATCTAAACCAGCAATTGCACTCCTCGGTATTTGACCAAATAAAAGTTATCGGTATCCACACAAAAATCCGCACATAGCAGTGTTACTCATTGTTGCCCAAACCTGGAAGTGACCAAGATGTCCTTCAGGAGCTGGTTGGATAAATAACCCGTGATACATTAGAGAATGGCGTATTATTCAGCACTAAAAAGACATGAGCTATTACTCTAGGAAAAGACATGGGAAAACCTCAAATGGATATAATTAATTGAAAGAAGCCAGCTGGAAAAGGCTACATATTGCAGCCTCTGACTCCAACCATTGGACACTTGGAAAAGGTAAAACAATGGGGACAATAAGAAGATGAGTGGTTTCTTCTAGGGACAGGGAAAGAGAGATGAGTGGGCAGAGTCCAGAGGATTTTCCGGGCAGTGAAAATACTCTGTGTGATACTGTAATGATGAATACATGCCATTATACATTTGTCTAAACCAACAGGATGTATGACAGCACAAGTGAACCCTAAGGTCAACTACGGACTTGGAGTGATTGTGATGTTCAATGTAGGTTCATCCTTGGTTAACATTTAAAAAAAGGACCAATTTGGTGACTAATGCTAATAATGGGGGAAGCTATGCATACTTGGGAATGGGGATATTTGGGAAATCTTTGTTGTAAATTCAAAGTTTTGTTGCAAATTCAAACTGTCCTGAAAACACAAAGTCTTAGAAAGAAGGGAAGGAAGGAAGGGAGGGAGGGAAGAAAGAAAGAAAAAGAAAGAAAGGTGAATGATTTACAGAAACCGATTTGTATCTGGGGATGATAACTCTAGAAATAATATGACTTACTGATTTGAGGGCTGCATTAGGAAAGGCAGGTAACTAAAGGTAGAGAGATAAGCTGAACAATGCACTGGACCCATGCTCTGTTCATTATTCCTAGCTACACAGTTGATGTGTAAAAATAAATGCACAAATGATAAACATCAAATTTGGTCAGCAGTTATCTTTGGGATGGAGGAAGAAAGAAGAAAAGGAAAGGAGAGAGGAAAAGTTGAAATAGGAAAGGGTTCTGAGATGGCTTTTACAGATTTTGATGATTTCTTGCTCAAGCTGGTAGTGGGTGCATGGGTGTTTGTTACATCAATCTCTATTTGCATATTTGAAATAGTTCACAAAAATAGAAAAAAATGTAAAAATAGAAGCTAGAAATAATTAAAACAACTCATATATAATTACCATTTACTATGTCCTAAGCGGTAAGGGCTACACAGGAAATATCTCAATTAATTCACAGCCCAGCCTTATGAAAGGAATGTTACTACTATCTTTCATTTATAGGTGTGCTGTGCTGTGCTGTGCTAAGTTGCTTCAGTCGTGTCCAACTCTTTATGACCCTATAGACTGTAGACCGCCAGACTCCTTTGTCCATGGGATTCTCCAGGCAAGAAGACTGGCGAGGGTTGCCATGCCCTCCTCCAGGGGTTCTTGCCAACCCGGGGATTGAACCCGGGTCTCTTACTTCTGCATTGGCAGACGGGTTTTTTACTACTAGCACCACCTGGGAAGCCCCTTCATTTACAGGTAAATGAGGCACAGAGACTAGGAAATCTGGACACACAACTAGCAAACTAAGCCACATGGGCTCCAAAACAAGGTTGTGGAAAGACAATACGTGAAACCACTGAACCAAACCGCCTCCCCGAAAATAAATAAAAGCCTGAGCTAAAGAAAACTGAACATGAAGAAGGGCTGACAAAGACAGCAATAAAGTTGAGTCACTCTCAAGACACAATGGATTGAATGGCAACTTGTTACAACATTCACTCATTAATTTCTTCTTTTCATTGTTCAACTTTGATTGCACATTTCTTGATGTTTATGTATCAGGTACTACTCTAGACGCAGCAATATAAGACAAGATAAGATCGTTTACAGGCTATTGGAATATGGTATGATCAAGATATGCACAGAGATTTGGGAGCCTGTGGGCGGCATATCTAAAACCCAGATCTCAGAGCTGCATTCAGATGAGGAAGTGAAACGGATAAGCAAAGGTTGAGATGTCTGCTCACAGTAGGTGGAGGTGCATCCCCCAAGGTTTACCTGAAGAAATGCAGACGGTTCACACTGCAGGGGAGACAAAAGGGAGTGTATTTGCAAAAGATGCAGCTGGAGCAGTAAACAGGGGCCAGGGGATGGTTAGCCAGGCCAAATTAGGAAGGAGTGAAGGATGAGGGTAATTAAGAGCAAATGAGGGTGCCAGGGAGGGAGCAGATGAACCCTGAGAATCTCACATTTTCTAGAGTTGGGCTTGATGGGATCATCTGCTAAGAAGAAGGGAGGTGGGGGGCAGGTAAAAGCTTTGGCATAGAGAAGGTCAGAAACAGCCATGTTAATTAACCTGACAGGAAATTAACAGGTGATCCGAAATTAATGCACCATGACAAAGCTGAGGATGCAGTGAAGGTAAAGTGCCTTGACGCCAAGTTCACCGGTCAGTGCACACATTGATCAACACCACTGCTGGGAGATCTTGATCCATTCTCAACCACTTGGGAATGGGAACCAGAGAGGCTGCAGCAATAACCACAGATAAAGACAATCAGGGTGGGGCACGGTGGATTCCTGGACTAATTTTTTAATTTTTTATAAGGATTCAATGAGTCGTAGCAGTAAGGAACACAGAGTCTATTGCTTCCGAGTTTATAATGTAATTGGAATAGAGCGAAAGCAACCAATTTATAGTAGCTGAAGATTAGCGAAATGAATCCCAAAAGAATGTTGCACTGTACCATTCCATAGGCAGACTTTTAACTGACCTGTACCACTCCATAGGTAGAGTTTTTAAAATTAAGCAGACTTTTGTTAATGCTTCTCAAGGTTCATTTATATGTGTTCCCTACAGATACAGTATCCAAGTAAGTGGTGAGATGAATGAAGAAATCTCTAGATTTTACCTGTGGCTCCACATTAGAAGACCGGTTTTCAAGCAGAATTTCTGTTATTCTTATGTTCTTTTCCTTTCCTGAAAATTACACGTGTTCGACTGAGTGGGAAAAGGAGGACCAAAGGGAATTTTCACTTATTTTCCCTTCACTTATTAATTCCTGCAGGTATTGCTACAAATGGACTCTTTGATGAACAGTAAATAGAGTTAAAGAAAAAGGCCCTGTGGATTGAACAAGAAAGAAAGAGAAGAAGCAGCTTCTGGGTATAGTTACCCTCGGTAATCAGGGGGCAGCAGTGTAGAGATTCATTTTTTTCTGGACACTAACATCAGAGGGGAGTTTTAAGCCTTAGTCTGTGAAGATGTGATCTGGGGTTCACAGGGGAAGTAAAGGGTAAAAGACTTAAGGCACTGCTGAAGAAGCTGAAGCTGCTAATTGGCTCTAATGATCTGAATGCAAATTAATAAATCTCTGTGCTAAAAATTACACGCATCTATAACTGTGACTTTTATAACTTAAGAGCTCTATTTAACCCATTATTCACACTCTTTCCTTCACAGGACCTGATAGGGATGAAGAATGTTCAGTTTACTGCCTTTCCTGCCTTTCCTCATCACATGCACTGTTGAGCTTTACAGCTTCTGAAGGTCTTGTTAAAAGGATCTAAGGACTGCAGGCATGAAACCCACAGACAATTTCACAAAGGAAGGAGAAACAGTCAGGCACGAAGCTGTGGAAGGCTGAGCAGCTTGAAAATTCCCAGCCCAGTCGTCTCCTCAAGAACCCTGGGACCCAGCCAGAAGAAAACATTGACACTGCGGTGTGTGGCTGTGGGCTGTTAGAAATAAGATGGTCAGACTGTATTTTCTTCAATAAAGGGTAGAGTCGTCGCCAGGATGGAATGGAGATAAGGCAAGGCCCGAGCATGCCTGGTACACAGCAGGCACTTAAAATTTTGTCCTTTCATTCATTCATCCACTGAGTCAGAGAGACAGCATCTAATTCCTAATTCAAGCTCCCATTATTTCACTTTTTCCTTGTCTTCCTCTCTGTAGTCTTCTCTTTCCTGTGTACTTATTCCTTTTCTTACCCGCCTCGTCCTTTCCTCCTCATCTTACACCCTCCATCACATGCAGAGGCACCATTTCGCTCCTCTGGGGTCACATGGGAAGAACAGGTATTGAACCTCATCGTGAGACACCCACCAGAGACCTAAGCCTTGGACCCCATCCCCTGCACCCCCTGTGTAAGCAGTCTGCCTTCGCTTCAAGGACCACACCTTTATCAAAATAGACATTCAAGCACCTGAGTCAACACAAGACTAATATTAAGTGAGAATGTAAACTATATCTGGAATGCTGGCAGCCAGGGCAGGGCACATGGGCAGGACATCTCCAAGATCGCCAGAGGACAACAGGATGCAATTGTACTTGGGATCTGATGAGGATGGTACAGGAGAAAAAGAAGTAAGAGGATCCAGTAGACCTGAACCAAAACCTATTTTAGGCCATTAAATGGGTGATGATTCACTTGATTCCTTGAATCACTGCCCAACTTCTCTGTGCCTCTGTCTTTGTAAAGTGAAGTCACTGTGAGAATGAAATTAGTCAATACATCTCAAACCTTGAGAACAGTGTCAGGAATGCGTGTGTGCTCAGTTGCTCAGTCATGTCTGACTCTTTGAGACCCCATGGACTGTAGGCTGCCAGGCTCCTCTGTCCATGGGATTCTCCAGGCAAGAATACTGGGCTCCTCTGTCCATGGAATGTATTAAGCGTCAAATAAAGTATTAACTGACTTCCCTGTGGCTCAGACGGTAAAGCATCTGCCTACAATGTCGGAGACCCGGGTTCAATCCCTGGGTCAGGAAGATCTCCTGGAGAAGGCAATGGCACCCCCCTCCAGTACTCTTGCCTGGAAAATCCCACGGACGGAGGAGCCTGGTATGCTATAGTCCATGGGGTCGCGAAGAGTCGGCCACGACTGAGTGGCTTCACTTTACTTTAAAGTATTACCTACCGTGACCACCACCATCATCATTTTAAGATAAGTCTGGAACTGTGATCATTAATATTAATTATAATAATAGGATTCTATTTACGTTTTGCTTCTTAGTTTCAGAAGCCCCTTCTTTATGCTCCTCTTCTGGCTCCCCAACAGCCGTGTGGGGTGGGAGGGTTATCATCTCTGCTCCACTGACAAGAAATCTGAGCTGCTTTACCTAATTGTCCTCCTCTGCCATTCTCTGCGAAGTTCATACCTAAAGAACTCCTGGATTCTGGCTCCAGAAATGAGGAAGACAAACACATAAGTGAGGTAAGAGACTAAAACTGGGAGGAAGGGTCTTTCCCTCTCCCCCACGCACGTTACGTGTACTCTACCCTCTTTGCCTTATTCATTGCTGTTCTCTCCACTCCATCCTCATGGCCACAGCCTCTATCATCTCTCACTGGGATGACTGAAACTATAACTTGATGTTCATCCTGTCCCTCTGGTCTCTGCCCCTCCCAACCTTTCTCCACAGAAAACCCCATCGTGTCCCTCTCCTTCAGGGGTTCCCCTTATCTGCCCAGACAGACTCCTCCAGTCATGGTCCCAGTGAATCCATGCATCCCCCCTCCCCACTCAGATCTCTGCTCACCCTGCTCTGTTTCATTGCTGGCTTTTTTTCCACACTAGGTTATAAATTCCTTGAGGGCATGGACCATGTCTTTTCATCTTCATTCTCCCACGACCCATCAAAATACCCAACCCATGGTAAATGCTCAGCAAATATCTGTTGAACAAACAAACGGAAACTCAAATAAACACAAATAAAGGGAAATGGGGGTATAGCCCTGACTGTACTTACACAGTATGGCATCAGTGGACACATTCATGGAAAACTGCCTCCTTGGAGTAAAAACTGAATCTGATTAAATCCAGGGTTTCCAATCTTGGGGAAAGGACCCCAGAGTCTTCCTTTACTGTCTCAATGATTGAACGCTCCCAACCAAAAGGGCTTATAGTCAGGGTAAACTTACGTCCTAGTCTGCACACAAAAGCTCTGATTTGTAACTTTCATCCAACTAAAAATAGCAACTGTATCCCATTTCACTCTCAAAGATGTCCCCATACAAATGCTGTATTACAGGATGGGGAAAAGGGCAGACCTGGTTTGGGCTTGGTGGCTCAGACGCTAAAGAATCTCCCTGTAATGCGGGAGACCCGAGTTCAATCCTTTGGTCAAGAAGATTCCCTGGAGACAGGAATGGCAACCCATTCCAGTAGTCTTGCCTGGAGAATTCCATGGACAGAGGAGTCTGGCAAGCTACAGTCCATAGGGTTACAAAGAGTCAGGCGTGACTAAGTGACCAACACTTTAACTTTCACCTTCCAGATGCGTGACTTCGGTCAACTTCTCTAAATTTCCATCTGCAAAATGGGTATTTATTTTATGGGACTGTGAAGATTAAACAAGATGATGCCTGCAAAGAAGTGAGTAACATAATGCCTGGCACCTGGCTCAAAGATGGTAAAGCTGTCTATTATTATCACCTGATTAGAGAAACTGATCACTCCAGTGTGCCTGCATGTATGAGCAGAAAAAATGCAGTTACCAAATGTTAGCTCTCCAACACATTCCAACAAATTGAGTCAAGTTAGAGCATGTATCGGAGAAGGCAATGGCACCCCACTCCAGTACTCTTGCCTGGAAAGTCCCATGGATGGAGGAGCCTGGTGGGCTGCAGTCCATGGGATCGCTAAGAGTCGGACAAGACTCAGCGGCTTCACCTTCACTTTTCACTTTCATGCATTGGAGAAGGAAATGGCAACCCACTCCAGTGTTCTTGCCTGGAGAATCCCAGGGACGGGGAGCCTGGTTGGCTGCCATCTATGGGTTCGCACAGAGTCGGACACGACTGAAGCGACTTAGCAGCAACAGCAGCAGCAGAGCATGTATGAGTGCCTTTTGTGCAACATTACAATAGTGCTTTTAAGAGCAGAGAAATGGGGAAAGCAGGGCAAAAGTCTGCATGCTTGACCTGCGTATTTTGTTAATAATTTAAGTGAAACCACTTAGCACTTTTGCTTTCTACAAAGAGCAGGGACCTGTACTCCCACTGGTGTATTAGAACTCTCATCAGCCACGAGAGAACAGAGAGCTGTTTGAAAAACTGCATCTCTCCAGCCTCTAATAATTAAATAAAGCATATCATTGAGGATCTATAATTGGTAGAGACGGCTAAGACTAGAAAATGAGACTATTACCCTCTGGAATCATCTTATGATAAATGATACATTTATTTTAGAGAAATAAGAATCAAAACACATAGGAATAGGAAGGAAAGTTAATGCAGTTTAAAGTATTACTATTCAGCAGAGTTGACATCAATTGGAAATGAATAATCATGAAATGTAGAAGTTATAAGAAACGAAAGCTTTAAGAGACAAAAATTGTAAATGGATTATAAAAAGAGAAGTCTCAGGTTTTATGAAGATAAAACCTAGTCTTGAATACAAGGGCTGTACAATGAATATCTGATGTACAAATTCTTGGACTGAAAAGCAGGGCATAAAGAAACTAAATGCAAAATAGAAAATAAAAGAATATTACTTTTTCAGGTAACAGAATAATATTTTGAAATATAATCCTAAATATGCATCATCCCTGGCAATTCTTATTACTTCAAAGTCCTTTACTCAGCTGAGGCATTCACTGCTTAAAGAAGAGAACAGGCCCAGGCAGTAAGAAGAAGCCATTGCCATCTTAGATTTTAAGTAGCCTTGTTTTAAAACAGGTCATGAAAACACTGATTTTTGCCTTTGTTACCTAAAGGAGGTACTTTCCCTGGACTCCAAAGATGTGCTTTAAATATCAAAGCTAGCTTGAAGGACTTGGAATAAAAATCCACAATGAGTCTGGTAGATTTTGCCCACTGAGATCAACACCCCAGGAGAATGGACAGGAACTCTAAAAATACCCAGCATCCAAAAGCAGAGGATGGTCCCTGGTCAACTGAAACTCCCAGTGGTTCCAGGGCCAAATCAAGAAGGCTGCAACAGAGCAGAAATGCCAGATTCAGGCAGAGAGAACTAGCCACTCCCACTTCCCTCCATACCAGTTCCTGTGGGCACCAGCAAGGTGTGGAGGAGAGCTGAGAATTCCCATGGGCCCTTGAAAGGCTCATGGAGGGGCAGGAGGGGATGGAGTTAAGCAGTGGGCCAATGCGCTATCCTATCCGGGTAGCCAGTGACAGAGAATTTGCAGCAACAGCTGTGCGTAGGCTAAAGCCAGGCTTTCAGGCAAGTATGGTGGAATCTCAGCGAGAAAACAGCATGAGGAGAAAGCCAAAGGGATGGCAAAGTCAGAGGAGAAGGAGCTTCAGGTACTGATTGTGCTAAGATCAGATCAGAGACACATCAGGAGCAGATGCATGGCAGGGGCTGATGCCCAAAGATCAGGCAGGATGAGCCATCTCAGAGGAGGCAGGGAGAACGGGGGCAGCTGGGGAGCCAGCTGCTGCCCCTCCACCAAGGTCTGGAGGCTGCAGAGTCCACACTGCACTCTGATACCCAGATGCCTGATAGAAAAGGAGAAGAAATCGGAAAGACTAAGATTTTCCATGAGAGAAGAATGCATTCACCTAAAAATGACCTTCTTACCTTGAATGGGCAAAATTATGAGGAAATGGAGACCAGTGCTACCGTTAGAGGAAACTGAAGTTATGGTATGTGACCCTGTGACTGCAGCCATGAAATTAAAAGACGCTTACTCCTTGGAAGGAAAGTTATGACCAACCTAGATAGCATATTCAAAAGCAGAGATATTACTTTGCCAACAAAGGCTCATCTAGTCAAGGCTATGGTTTTTCCTGTGGTCATGTATGGATGTGAGAGTTGGACTGGAAAGAAGACTGAGTGCTGAAGAATTGATGCTTTTGAACTGTGGTGTTGGAGAAGACTCTTGAGAGTCCCTTGGACTGCAAGGAGATCCAACCAGTCCATTCTGAAGGAGATCAGCCCTGGGATTTCTTTGGAAGGAATGATGCTAAAGCTGAAACTCCAGTACTTTGGCCACCTCATGCAAAGAGTTGACTCATTGGGAAAGACTCTGATGCTGGGAGG
>NW_011494735.1:6468763-6479517 GCF_000754665.1 Bison bison bison | reverse complement strand
GGATGGCATCACTGACTCGATGGACGTGAGTCTCAGTGAACTCCGGGAGTTGGTGATGGACAGGGAGGCCTGGCATGCTGTGATTCATGGGGTCACAAAGAGTCGGACATGACTGAGCGACTGATCTGATTTGATCTGATGTCCAACTTATGGAAAATTAAATTGATGGCCTCTTTGTGTTCAAAGTTAATGCTGAAAAGATCCAACAAAGAGCAAAAGTTAGTTCCTCCTGCCACCCTAGAAAAAACTCTCCATTTTAAAGTAAGGAATGGTAGGAAAAATTGTAGAAAAAGCACTGTGGGGTAGGGAGTAAGGAGCAGTGTAGTTAAAATGTACTGAAGACCTTCTACAACCTGGTATCACAATATACTCTGTACTCGATCCTCACAACCACCGCATGAGATGACACGGGCAACAGCATCCCTGTTTTATGGAAGAGTCCAAGGGTCACAGAAGTCAGTGAACTTGGACAAGGTCACACAGCTGATAAGAGGCAAAACTGGGATTCAAACCCAGCTGTTTCTAACTCCCCAAAGTCCAGACTTTCTTTTCCTTGAAAGCAGAATCAAACTTGATGTAAGCACCTGAAATCTAGAGGGGGGGAAAAAGGCTGAGGAATAGAATTCCAGTGTGTGCTTCATAATATGTGCTGTGAAGATGCCTACCACCAATTTAGATCGCATAATACCTAAAGAACTGAATTTCCTGAATCATAATGAAGCTGATATTGGAAAGGCGGTTACATTTTTTGCAGGGGTTACGGTTTGTCTGCTGCCTCCTCTAATCAGAGAACCTAAGTGCACCACAAGGTATTGTTAATACTTTAGTATGAATTCTTTCAAACTCAAATGAAAATACTCACTTAAAAGTAGGTAAATGAGCTGAGAATTAACTCCATAACTAGGTAAAAGCCTTAATATAATATAGTTTTTAAAGAAAGGATTATCTTTAAGTCATATGTAACAGAGACTTTCAAGCTAAAAATGCTCATAACAAATAGAACAAAATGACTAGTTTTAAAAATGAAAAATTTTGCATTTGGAGGGATAAATTAACAATGATCTATATATCCTGGGTAGCTTCTACTCTTCAATTTCTGTTTCCTCCCTAAGCCTATTTATAATCTACCCCACCCCCCTCCATATCTTCTCCCTCTTCAGTCAAAAATATCTTTCTTGAAAGTAAATCTAAGAGATTTCCCAATTAAAACTACTTTCAGGTCCCAAAGTCTAAGCTCCCCGTATGATCTTAAAAGGTTAGACTCCTGAGCTTGGCTCAGGAGCACTCAATCATCCTACCCTCCATCTACTCTGGAAAGGTGGGACCATTTTTGGTTGGTGGTAAACATAAGCACAAATAAAAAGACAATAATAGCAACAAGGTAATAGTAACAATGACAAGGTAATAGTAATAGGAAAAACTAGTATCTATACCAGAGAAGGCAATGGCACCCCACTCCAGTACTCTTGCCTGGAAAATCCCACGGATGGAGGAGCCTGGTAGGATGCAGTCCATGGGGTCGCACAGAGTCGGACACGACTGAAGTGACTTAGCAGCAGCAGCAGCAGTATCTATACACCATCATATAGCCAAAAGTGCTCTCCAACAGATATCTCATTTGATTGTGCCAACCATACTGTGAAGAGGCTCTGGCAACCGTTGCTGCTCTTGTTAATTACTGCTCTTACCAGTCCACTTCCTCTATTGGATAGAACAACAGGAGGTTTCAACAGGTTCAAAGGGTTTCTTTGCAAGATCACACCCCTAAGTGAGAGCTGAAATGAGACCTCTCTGTCTCCCTGGGTTCTTTCTCCCCAGTGCTCACGATCTCCAAGCATCACTCCTTAGATGTTAAATGAATTTCAAATTTTGAAAGTTGGGGAATTGAGAAGCAAAGCAATTAAAATTGTGATGTATGAACCACTTGATCTTACCCTTTGTTTCTGAGGCTTTGTTAACCATGTCGGCCTAGGAGATTCAACTGATTTGAAGACTTTGCCTTCTGGCTTTGCCTTAGGAGCAAAACATACTTTAATAAAGGTTGGCATTTCAAATGCTAGCAGTACTTAGACATAATAAGGACTACTAAGGCACAGAAATTTTTGAGAAGGCTTAGAATTCAAATTGTAATTACTAATGACAATATTTAAGTAATTATAAATGTAAAGTTGCTCACTCTATCTCAATGTTCTCATGGGTAAAATGAGACGGTATCTGTCTCCTGGATTGCTGTGAGGACTGAATGAAATCCTGACCTAAAACACTCAGAATATTGTTTGGAATACCAGAAGCCCATTAATATTAGCTAGTGGCATTATTATTTCTAAAGGTAGAATAATAAACTATGGATATCTTCATCCAGGTCTTTGTTTTTTTGGGGTCAAGGAGATTTACTTCTAATATTTAGCTGCCTTTTACCTAGTTAGAAAATTCTATATATGTTGTTACAGACTGAATGTCTATATCCTTCCCCAAATCCGTACATTGAAATCCTAATTCTAAAGGTGAAGGTATTAGAAGGTGGGCCTGTGGAAGGTGATTAGGTGATGAGGATGGAACCCTCATAAACGGTTCTAGTCTTTTATAAAAGAGAGTCCAGCAGCTCCCTTGCCCCTTTCATGGCAAAGAGAAGACAGCCACCTATGAGAAATGGTCGTCATGAGACCCCAAATCTGCTTGCATCTTGGTCTTGGACTTCCCAGCCTCCGAGCTGCAAGAGAAATGTGTATTCTATATAAGCCATTCAGACTGGTTTTTTGGTTACAGCAATCCAAATGGACTAAGACATATGTTCTGAAAGTGTGTTTGGACTACCATGTTTTACATATTGTTATTCTAAGACAAAAAAAATCTCTTAAGGAATTGACCAGTAAGATATGATTATGAAGATTTTAAAAGTTTCTTTATAAACTTTTTTATAAATGAATTTTATACAAATTTTATAAACTTTTAAAAATAAATCTCAAATTTCATTTTACTAAAAGCAACAGAGCAGTGCATCCCATGTTAAAGTACCTCTCTTTAACCAAAGATTTTTTTTTTACCAATCAAGAGTATGTGAAGATATTAATATTTATTCCCAGATGGCCCCCTATCAGAAGAAACAAAATGTTACTTTAATTAGAAGGAAATTTAATTTAGATAAGGATAGGCCTACATCAGCAGTTCTCTGTCCTCTGTGTGCATTTGAGTCATCTAGATTCTGGAGAGCTTTTAACAAAGTCCTGCTCCTGATGATTCTAATCCAACTGATCAAAGGTGGGGCTCAAGAACTGAAACATTTTAAACCTATTCAACTTATAAGAATGGGCAGCCAGGGTTGAGAATCATGGACCAAAATTCAATATCCAAGGTCCTATTTTGCTATTAGGAACAAAAATTTTGAGTCTCTGATGTTTTACTACTGAAAAACAGATTAGCTCTCTTCAGACTTCAAAAGACACATTCAAATAAATGAAGCCACATTTTGACCTGAAGAATACAATGTCCTACGAAGTTTAAAGACATTTGAAAAAATAATGTGCTTCTCTATAACCACATGGAGAAGGAAATGGCAACCCACCCCAGTGTTCTTGCCTAGAGAATCCTGTGGACAGAGGAGCCTGGTGGGCTGCCGTCTATGGGGTTGCACAGAGTCGGGCATGACTGAAGCGACTTAGCATGCACACATAACCACAATGGGATGTTAATGAAGAAGTAATGCTAGAAAACACAGTTGATCTAGAGAAGTGAAACTCTAAGGTACATGATTTGTCCAAGGGAACAAAGCCAGCAGCAGACTCTGGTATCAGACCTTGCTTCCTACCCTGCCACAGTTCCTCCATTGTATTAGGTCTAGCTGTTTGTATGCACAAAGCATTCTTTTTTTTTTTTTTTTTTTTAGTTTCACAGATTTTTGAAAAACTATGATCCAATACTGAACATTATCTGCTATATATGTTCAATTTTTAATATGCTTATATGTGCATCTGAAACTACCACAACATTGTTAAACGGCTACACTCTGAATAAAATACAAAGGTAAAAAACATGCTTATAAACTGTGCCAAATGGTCAGTGACAGAAGCTAAAACATATCCTTAGCTTCTGATCAGAACAGATATATTTAGTTGCCTTCCAAATTTTAATAAGAGTGAGAGTAGTCATGTATGGATGTGAGAGTTGGACTGTGAAGAAAGCTGAGCACTGAAGAATTGATGCTTTTGAACTGTGGTGTTGGAGAAGACTCTTGAGAGTCCCTTGGACTGCAAGGAGATGCAACCAATCCATTCTAAAGGAGATCAGTCCTGGGTGTTCTTTGGAAGGAATGATGCTAAAGCTGAAACTCCAGTACTTTGGCCACCTCAGGCAAAGAGTTGACTCATTGGGAAAGACTCTGATGCTGGGAGGGTTTGGGGGCAGGAGGAGAAGGGGACAACAGAGGATGAGATGGCTGGATGGCATCACTGACTCGATGGACGTGAGTTTGAGTGAACTCCGGGAGATGGTGATGGACAGGGAGGCCTGGCGTGCTGCGATTCATGGGGTCGCAAAGAGTCGGACACGACTGAGCGACTGAACTGACTGAACTGAACTGAATGCTAATTTTCTTAAGTGTAATTTTATACTACTTGTATAATATTTAAAGCATTAATCTGTGACACCTTGGCTATATTCCTGAGTAGAGAATGTGTCATAACGTGTCAGCATGTGTCATAATGTGCTAACCTGTTATATTTCACATCACTGAGTTTGGGACTGCATTTATAATAATATAACAATACTATTATAGAAATGATCCTATGGACTGTAGCCCACCAGGATCTTCTGTCCATGGGATTTCCTGGGCAAGAATACCAGAGTAGATTGCCATGCCCTTCTCAGGGGATCATCACCACCCAGGGATCAAATCCATGTCTCTTATGTCTCCTGCATTAAAGGCAGATTCTTTACCACTAGCACCACCTGAGAAGACCACAGCAATGATAATAACTGTCATTTATCAAGTGCCTATTATATGCCATGCATGGTACTAAGGGTTTTACATATGCAGCCTTTAAATTTATTATATAAATTTCATAAATGGATAAACCAAGGCTCAGAAAATTTAAAGTGCTCACAAGCATAGCCATTTGGTTGCAAAACAAAGATTCCAATCCAGATCAGTTTATCTCAAAGGTAATTTTTTATCCATAAATTTATACTGCTGCAATAATTGATTTGAAAACAAAGTTAAATTTTGTTGAATATAAAATTAGACTAAAAATTTTTGATGAAATTGAATTTAAGTATAATTTAGGTTGAGAAAACCCCAACTGTCTGAGAAAACACTGATGATGAAGATGAAGATTAACACTGATGAATCCTGAATGTAAGAGAGTTGAAGAAGCCCTTGTCCAAGTGACAGAAGAATGACACAGGGTTCAAAAGTGACACACCTGTAACGAAATATCACTCTCTGCTCTGTACCTGAGAGTGAGCACCAGGGAATATAAAATCAGAAAAACAGGCAGAGAGAAAACATTTTTAAATGCAAATAATTCAGATGATTATAACTGGAATACAAATGAGTTTATTATACATGTTAATGGGTTAATCATCTTAAGACCCCCAAAAATAAATTATCTGACTAAAGATAAATCTTAGCAGGAGGGCAGGGAATGTAACAGGGTAACAGATGTGCTATGTCTAGAAAGAATTGCATCAATGCAGGAACTGAAACTACAGCTGTGGATCTTGCCTCTTACAGGATTACCAGTGGTTGTTCAATGACTTTATGATGTGTTTCCTAGAGACTTAAATAACATCACAGAGAACATGCGGATTTCAAGGGAAGAGAGTCAACAAGTAAAGTGTTGCTATATTTTCATGTTGATCTAAAAATTATATAGTTGGTTTTCTTTTTTTTATTTTATTTTTAAACTTTACAATATTGTATTGGTTTTGCCAAATATCGAAATGAATCCACCACAGGTATACATGTGTTCCCCATCCTGAACCCTCCTCCCTCCTCCCTCCCCATACCATCCCTCTGGGTCGTCCCAGTGCACCAGCCCCAAGCATCCAGTATCATGCATCGAACCTGGACTGGCGACTCGTTCCATATATGATATTATATGTATTTCAATGCCATTCTCCCAAATCATCCCACCCTCTCCCCTCTCCCACAGAGTCCAAAAGACTGTTCTATACATCAGTGTCTCTTTTGCTGTCTCGTATACAGGGTTATTGTTACCATCTTTCTAAATTCCATATATATGCGTTAGTATACTGTATTGGTGTTTTTCTTTCTGGCTTACTTCACTCTGTATAATAGGCTCCAGTTTCATCCACCTCATTAGAACTGATTCAAATGTGTTCTTTTTAATGGCTGAGTAATACTCCATTGTGTATATGTACCACAGCTTTCTTAGCCATTCATCTGTTGATGGACATCTAGGTTGCTTCCATGTCCTGGCTATTATAAACAGTGCTGCAATGAACATTGGGGTACACGTGTCTCTTTCAATTCTGGTTTCCTCAGTATAGCTGGTTTTCTAGTAGCAGTTTTATAATCATTATAAGCTGCCTAGAAGTCTGTTTTAATGCAATAAAAGTAGAAGGACTTCAAAGCATGGTAAAGCTTTTATATTTCTCCATAAAGGTTGAGTTCTACATTTGGAAGCAATTGGCAAAAGTTCCAACCATTTTTTTGAGATAATGCCATATTGATTCAAAATTTATACAGGGATTCTCACAACCTTACTAAGAAATAGGCTGCAGTTATGACTCAATGGTCCAGAACCGCTCAAGGACTTAATGTAAATGTTATGTATCAAGGACCTGGCGGGGCTATCAGCCCTGGAAAAATGTTCCTGTCTGAGTGATCACAAAGTCACATACGCTTCTAGGAGGATGGGATGGAGGAGGGCCTGGTAGTGGCCTGGAATCAATGAGGGGAGATTTACCTCCCACCAGAAGGATACACTGGAAGGGTGTGGGCCAGTGTGCTGAGGTTAGGATGCTGCCTGAAGGCAGCTGCGTCCTCCACATCCCAGGGCCTGGAACTCGGAATGACGTGACTTTGGTACTTCCCCAGAGGTCACAGAGCTAGCCATGCTCCTAAGAGAGGGTGAGAATACATACCATTCCCCCACGGCTCAGCGCAAGAGAATCTGCCTGTGATGCAGGAGATGCAGGTTTGATCCCTGGGTTGGGAAAATTCCCTGGAGAAGGGCTTGGCAACCCACTCCAGTATTCTTGCCTGGGAAATTCCATAAATAGAGGAGCCTGAAGGGCTACAGTCCATAGGGTCTCAGAGTCGGACATGACTGAGAAACTAACCAAGAAACAACTGGATCAGCAGCATGCAGGCAATGCTTTGATACAGAGATTTTCTTTCCTTATGTCAGATGAGAATGCGTCTTGAGAGAGAGCTAAGAAGTGAGGAGATCCCTTTGGGAAAGATGCCAAAGCAAACTCTTCCCCATTGGTGTAGAAAAGGAATTGGAAGCTTCCCAAGAGGATTCCGCCGCGTTCCCTGAGGAAATGGTCGTGGGGAGAGCAGAATGTGATACACCTCCAGTGGGAGACTGCGGGGAAGTCCAGTTCAAACCACACGGGGCACATGCTGGTTGCCTTCCTCACTGGAAGGGCAGAGGAAATGCAGCTCAGAGAGTAGATGGCAGGGACCTGGGAAGGCGCGGGCAATTCTGGCACAAGGACGCGGCAGCAGTGACACCGGGGCAGCACGCCCACTGTGAAGCTCAAATGGCAGCTTCGATGGCAGAAAGCAGCATCAGGATAAGCAATGGGCAAGGGACTGGGTCCAGAGATGACAGGAGAGACAGGAGAGATGGTGACAGGGTGATGACAGCCTAGACATCTGGCACATCTGAAAGTCACTCTACTGTACAGCCCAGAAGGGACAGCTAGAGGCTCCCTTGCCTGGCCCCACCCTGGCCCCAGCCACCATCATCTCTCACCTGGATGGCACCATAGTCTCCCATCTCATCCCTTCCCCCTTCAGTGTTGCCTCAGTGTAACTGCCAGGGAGATCCTTTTTTAAACTGTATTAGGAAATAATTTTAGACTCACAAGAAAGTGTCAAAAATAATACAAAGAGATTCCGTGTCCCCTTCCCCCAATCTTCCCAGAGTATATTATTAAGCAAGGACACGGGTGCAATATCATTAACTCAACTATAGACCTTATGAGGCTCTTCACCACATTTTTTCATGCATTCATTATTTTTTTTTTTTACCGTTTGGTTCTGTGAAACATTGTAACACAAATAAGTTTGTGCAACCACATTATAATCAGGATACAGAACTCTCCCTTCACAATAAGAAAAAAAGCCTGTGCTGCTCCTTCACAATCACACGCTCCCCAATCCTCAGCCTCCCAACCATCGAACCATTCTCCGCCACTATCATTTTGCCATTTAGAACACGTTATATCAATGGAATCATAGGCTATAACACCTTTTGAGATCAGCTTTTTATCAGTCAGCATAAGGTGGCGCTAGTAGTAAAGAACCCACCTGCCAAAGGAGGTAGATGTAAGAGACAAGGGTTCGATCCCTGGGTAGGGAGGATCCCCTGGAGGAGGAAATGGCAACCCACTCCAGTATTCTTGCCTGGAGAATCCCATGGACAGAGGAGCCTGGTGGGCTACAGTCCATGGGGTCGTAAAGAGTCAGACATGACTGAAGCGACTTAGCGTAACAGCCTTAAGCTCCATCCAAGTTGTGTGTATTTAACAGTTCTTTCTTTTTACTCTTGAGTAGTATTTCATTATCTCTATGTACCAAAGCTTGTTTTTCCATTCACTCATTGAGCACTGAGGGACATTTGGGTTGTTTCCAGTTTGCTGCTATGAACATTTTCTGCTGTGAAAGTTTAGCTGCTATGCAGCTGTACAGGTTTTTGTGCAAACCCAAGTTCCCATTTCCCTCGGATAAATACCCAGAAGTGTGATCGCAGGGTTAAATGGTAAGTGTATGTCAACCTTTATTGGGAACCACTAAGCTATTTTCACGATCATTTTAAATCAAACATCATGCTATGTCATTTCTTGTTCAAAACCCTCCAGGGGCTTTTCCAGTTAAAAGCCGAAGTCCATTCAGTCCTCTCAAACACCTTACAGAATCTGGTCCCTATTACCTCTCTCACCTCATTTCTTGTGGCTTGACTCTGCTCGGCCACATAAGCCTCCTTTCTATTCATCTCATCAGCCAAGCTCCTTCCAACTTGAGCCTTCTGCCTGGACCACTTGTCCCTCCAAAGTCCATGTGCCTTCCTCGCTCATTCTCAAGGCCTGGCCTTTATTTTATCCAGAAAGAACATGTTGCTTTCTTTTAAAAAAAAAAAAAAAATTGAGGCGCCGTTGATTTACAATGTTGTATTAGTTTCTGGTGTATGGCAAAGCAATTTCTTTTTTCCCAGATTCTTTTCCATTATAGACTATTACAAGGCACTGAATATAGTTCCCTGTGCTATACACTAGGTCCTTATTGCTGATCTATTTACAATATTTTGTATCTGCCAATCCCAAACTCCTAATTTATCCCTTCCCTGCCCTCCCCTTTCTTTGGTAACCTGAGTTTGTTTCTATGTCTCTGAGGCCTTCTGTTTTATAAATAAATTCATTTATATCATTTGTTTAGAGTCCACACAGAAAGTATGTCGTATGTGTCTTTCTCTGCCTAACTTATTTCACTTAGCATGACCATCTTTTTTCAGAAGGTCTGTTCAGAGAGAACACTTGAAAGTCTTTCTCCAAGCTTTTCTATGAGTGTCTACTGAGGCTTATGGAGAAAAACCCTTAAGAGAGTGTGCACTCCTGCTACTGCCGCCCCTAAGGCCTCTGCATCCTCTCCTTCTTCCATAGTCTAATTACCGCCCAGCGCTGCGCTGTGTCTGCTGCAGGTCAGCCAGCATTTGCATCTTGTCTCTTTGGCAGCAAACTGTTTCCTTAGACGTGAGGTCAGCTGCAACCAACTCTCCAACGAGTTAGAAAAACATGAGCTTGAGGTTTGAAGTGCTTTTTATATTTTTTTTCACTGTGAAGACATGAAGATGCTCTTTCCAGCTGACCACCAACCCAGGAGAGAGGCCACGTGCTTCGTACCCACAGTGTGCAGAGCAGGCCTCTGGAATCACTGGTCCTGGCCACATTCCCCTGCCTTTGCCTTCCCAAGTCCTCACAGGCCCAGCCCTGCCCTGGTTTCTGGGCTGATTCTGAAAATGGCAAGAGTTGAGACTGCCATCCAGACCCAGACCTGAGAATTAAACTGTGCTCTCGATCGACCCCCACAGGGCACAAGCAGGAAGCATCCACAGGGCCTCCCAGTGGCTATTTTCAAGGCATTGTGTTGTGATACCTTTTTATTTCTATAATCTTCCTGGATATACAGGCCATTAACCTAGGTTCCCTCTGGGACTTGGAACCCTAGTCACTGTGATTGCATCCCTCTACCCCTTCCCCTTTCTTCCAAGGAGTAAGCGTCTTTTAATTTCATGGCTGCAGTCACCATCTGCAGTGATTTTGGAGCCCAAAAATAAAGTCTGACATTGTTTCCACTGTTTCCCCATCTATTTCCCATGAAGTGGTGGGACCAGATGCCATGATCTTCATTTTCTGAATGTTGAGTTTTAAGCCAACTTTTTTACTCTCCTCTTTTACCTTCATCAAGAGGCTTTTTAGTTCCTCTTCACTTTCTGCCATAAGGGTGGTGTCATCTGCATATCTGAGGTTATTGATATTTCCCCCAGCAATCTTGATTCCAGCTTGTG
>NW_011494735.1:6467991-6468491 GCF_000754665.1 Bison bison bison | reverse complement strand
TGAGGTTATTGATATTTCCCCCAGCAATCTTGATTCCAGCTTGTGCTTCTTCCAGCCCAGCATTTCTCATGATGTACTCTGCATCTAAGTTAAATAAGCAGGGTGACAATACACAGCCTTGATGTACTCCTTTCCCTTTTTGGAACCAGTCTGTTGTTCCATGTCCAGTTCTAACTGTTGCTTCCTGACCTACATAAAGGTTTCTCAAGAGACAGGTCAGGTGGTCTGGTATTCCCATCTCTTTCAGAATTTTCCACAGTTTATTGTGATCCACACAGTCAAAGGCTTTGGTATAGTCAATAAAGCATCACTGCAGATGGTGACTGGAGCCATGAAATTAAAAGATGCTTACTCCTTGGAAGAAAAGTTATGACCAACCTAGATAGCATACTCAAAAGCAGAGACATTACTTTGCCAACAAAGGTCCATCTAGTCAAGGCTATGGTTTTTTCAGTGGTCACGTATGGATGTGAGAGTTGGACTGGGAAGAAAGCTGAGTG
>NW_011494735.1:6391556-6467875 GCF_000754665.1 Bison bison bison | reverse complement strand
GGCGTTAGTGGTAAAGAACCCACCTGCCAATACAGGAGACATAAGAGACTCGGGTTCAGTCCCTGGGTCAGAAAGATCCTCTGGAGGAGGGCATGGCAAACCACTAATAGTCTTGCCTGGAGAAGCTTATGGACAGAGGAGCCCAGCAGGCTATAGTCCATAGGGTCACACAGAGTTGGACTCGACTGAAGCACTAAGCACAGCACAGCCCTTCCCTTGGGACCCTGTCATCCTCCAGCCAGTGGCTGGGATTCTGCTGGGAAGAAACAGGGTTTTCTGATGTGGCGCAGCTGTGCTGATTCTGCCTGCCGAGAGGGCACTGCAGCCACAATGCACCCCATCTGCCAGACGATCTACCTGTGGGACCACTGACTGCTAAGCACACCCATTCTTTTTCTGAATGACCTTAGATGACTTAAAAAAAATCTTTTATTGAGATATACTTGATGTACAAAAATACATAAGTTTCAGGTGTACAACACAGTGATTTACAATTTTTAAAGGTTATATTTCATTTACAGTTAGGATAAAATATTAGCTATATTTCCTGTGCTGTATAATATAAACAGTCTGTACCTCAATCTCCTACTACTATCTTGCTCCCTCCTCTTTCCCTCTCTCCACTGGAAACCACCAGTTTATTCTGTTTATCTGTGAGTCTGTTTCAGTTTTTCTGTAGTCACTATTTTTTTTTTTTTAGATTCCACATATTTCACTGTATGTGATAACATACAGCATTCATCTTCTCTGACTTATTTCACTAAGCATGATGCCCACCAGGTCCATCCACATTCAACACACCCATATTCTTCAGACACATCTTTGGGTTACTCAGGTGCCCTGACAGCATGGTCACAGCCTTATTGTATCTGAATTCTCTGTTTCTGCCTGAGCCCTGTATGCCTTAAGCTCACTGCAGGCTCCCCTGAGCACCACTGATAAGCAAAAATGAGCCTTGCTTACCAATCACTGCCATATTCAAGGATTTGTCCTCAAAGGTAAAGGTAGCCTAAACCTGCCACTACCTCCCACGGTTCATATCAGTGTGCCACTGGTTTAATTTCATATTAATGTTCATTTGTCAGAAAGAAAGGAGGGTATACACATCTTGTAGTACCCTGCTGTTCCTAGCGCCTTAATTCTAATGTTAATACAGATTTGTTACTAGTTTAGCCCAAAGATTGAATGTATTGAAATTCAAATTGACTGTAGCTACTTCTGGCATCTAACAGGAAAGCCAAAATTCATATCATTGAGGGAAAAAAGCATGTGCTATCCTCTGATCTTTTGCAGTTTCAGAACTTACGGAGAAGTGAGGGATGGGACAGATGAGACAGAGGTGAGGAGACATGACCGAGAAGGGAGAGGCAAGGCTGAAATTCCAAGCCGCTGCCAGTCCTGCTGCACTGGTAAAGGCGGATGGCCATTTTGCGTGGTGAGATAGTAACGAATCCTTAGACAGATAGAGGCAGGCATGGAGCCAAAGTGTGGGCTGTGCTACTGCACTGCATAAAAAGTGAGAGAAACTGAATTTGAAGTGTAGAGAGAACTGGAGTGGCATGTGGATGGGCAAGAGTGACTTGTGAGAATATTCTCTCCTACGGAGTGCATGAGGGACATTTAGGGAAAGGAAAGTCTAAATTCAATTCTAGGTTACTCAGCCATACAAAAGAATGAGGTAATGCTACTTGCAGCAACATGGATGGGCCTAGAGGTGATCACACTAAGTGAAGTACGTCAGACAGACACAAATATCATAGGGTACCACTTACATGTGGAATCTTAAATAAAATAATACAAGCAAACTTATTTATGAAACAGAGTCACAGATATAGAAAACAATCTTATGGTTACCAAAGGGGAAAAGTGGTGGGGGGAGGGGATAAATTAGGAGATTGGGATTAGCATACACACATTATCATATGTAAAATAGGTAAACAACAAGGACTTACTGCATAGCACAGGGAAATCTACTCAATATTCTGTAATAACCTATACGGGATAAGAATCTGAAAAAGAATGAATATATGTGTATGTATAAATGAATCATTTTGCTGCATACTTGAAATTAACACAACATTGTACATTAAGTACACTCCGATATAAACAAAAGTAAATATATAAAAATAAATTCAAGTCCAGTTAATTTGCATTGTGATGGTGTAACTGCTCACTCTCCCCTGCTGCCTCAAGCTTGCAGTAGACTGTTAAACCTAAAAATGTCTTGTCTGAGTAACTGGCAGGAAATCTAGAGGTGAAAAAGTCATATATAGGTCAATATGAAGCAGAGGGAAGAAAAGAGCAAAAAAGCAACCAAGCCTTCCATGGGAACCAAAGCTCAAAGCTAGAATGACTATGAGAATTTATCCAAGAAAACAAAAAGTCTTTCCTGGGTCTGGGCTCCCCCCTGGGATGTAGAAGAGAGGATTGAACTCAGTGTTCTTGAATCCTAACAAAGAGGCTTAGCTGCCACCTGCAGTGTGCTTCTGCATGTGAAGAGACACCTCCCCACTTCTGCTATGGGTGGCTGTGGTGTAAGATCAGGCTTCCCCGGTGGCAGAGCGGTAAAGACTTCACCTGCCAATGCAGGAGACACGGATTTGATCCCTGGGTCAGGAAGATTCCCTAGAGTAGGAAATGGCAACCCACTCCACACTCCAGTATCCTTGCCAGGAAAATTCCACGGACAGAGGACCGTGGTGAGCCACACACAGTCCATGGGATCGCAAAAAGTCAAATATGAGTGAGCACCCACAAGCATGTGGTATAAGATCAGGTCCAGGTGACAGGAAGGAAGACATAAGGGGGTTAAAATTCTGCCACAAAGAACTGCTTTGGCAGACTGGAGAGAAAGTCAGGAAGCTGTTTTTAGAATTCAGAGAGTTCCAAGTTAACCAGCTGTAACAAATTCTTCATTCTAAGTGTCATGAAACAAGGATTAGGAAGATGGCTTGGCAGTTTTCTGGTTCCACAATTTCCAAAACCATGTCCAAGATAAGGGAACAATAATTAGAATGTGTCAAGGAAATTTCCAGACCCTTCCTAAATCCTGCTTCCACAGCAAGAGGAAGCTGCTCAGACTGAGAGGCAGGGCTGCATCACGGTTAGTGCACAAGCGCATGCTGGCTTGCCTGAATCCAAATACTCATTCGTTTGCCAGCTGCGAGACCCTCCTAGTCTACAATGAGTCTGCTACTCATAAGTCTCTGTGTCCATTTTTTCCCTATACCATGTGAATGATAATAAACAGTACTAAATTCATGGCGTTGTTGGGAGGATGTCATGAACTAACACACGTAAAGCGTTTAGATTGGAAGCAGGTACCCAGAAGGTACTCTATATGTGTTTGTTCCCTTAATAATAATAAGGAAAGAGCTCCTCGAAAGCTCTGCAAACTCCAGCCCTGAAAGCTAAGAATCATGTCCCTCCATTTAGCAAGAAAAGTTAGGATCAAAGCCTAAGACTCTTGGAACCATCTATAAAAGTGAAGGTCAGAGCACAGCAACTTGTAGCAGTTCTGCCTCTTCTTGATTAGCTCTGGCAATGCAGAAAACTGACGCTGGATTAACACCTGCACGTGCTTACATACCACGGAGGGAAGAAAAATGCATTCCGTTCAAGTTGATTAAGACCGTGATACAGCCAAGGTGGGCAGGCAGCTGCTTCAGAACACTTGCCTCAAAGCCTAGCATACGCACAAGTGGGAGGTGGCATTTGAGATCAAACAGTGCAGCGTCGCCTCCATACGGATGTTTTCACAAAGAGGTGACAAAGTGACAATAAGCCTAGTCATGTGAACAGATCCAGTTATAACAACACAGGGGATATTGATACTCTGCCTCAGGACAGTGTTAGACCAGTGATTTCTTTTTGTGACTTACAGTATCTCATTTTCCTGACTTTGATCCTGAAATACTTTTTTATATTGTTCTGTTGGTAGCATTGGTATGAATCCAAACACATGCACACACATCAGTCAGGGCTTTGTAAATCCCAGTAATAATAATCACCTGCCACAAAATGCTAGGATTCATTTTTCTATAAAAGCCAAATCCTTTGCAAAGCAAAGGAAAACCATCAATACTGACAAGAATATACAGCTGAGCCCTTGTGCTGTAAAATCTCAAACAAACAATAGTTTGGAAGCTAAGGGGGGGAAATCATGTTTATTTACCACCTTTATCACCTAACTGCTTGTCCGAATGCTAACTGTTCCACAATCCCTGAAAATCCTACAAAGTGAAGGAATTTTAAAGACAATTTTACTCATGTTAAACTAAGGCAAGAACTAAGGTTCAAAATCAGTTCCGAATTCAGAGCCTGTGCTGTGCCCACGACACTAATATCATGAGACACAGATAGATTCCTCAGCCTTCCTCAATAACTGGTTACAGTTTGTGACATTTTTTTCTTTAATGATGCTCACTTTAAAGAAATGTTTCCCAATATTTAATCTAGACCTCTTTCTTCTCAAGTTTACACAATTCCTATTATTTATGTCTTCTATGGGGAGAGAGAACGTTGGTCAATGTCTTCCTTAATAACAACTCTTTAATTGTGATTACATCGCCTCTACTCCAGACTAAATGCATCCAACCTTTTGTTAAAGGCCCGATTTTCCTACCTATTGATAAATGCATGTGTTCTTCTCTGGACCCATTCCAAGCTCTTGAAGTTGCCTCAAAATGCCTATTATACACACACACACGCAATTGCTATTGTTTAGACACTCAGTCATATCTGACTCTTTTGCGACCCTATGGACTATAGCCCACCAGGCTCCACTGTCCCTGGTATTTCAAGAAAACTGGACTGGGTTACCATTTCCTTCTCCAGGGGATCTTCCTGACCCAGGGATCGAATCTGTGTCTCCTGCATTGCAGGCAGATTCTTTACCACTGAGCCACCAGAAAGGTATGTATACTCTATAATATAATAGATAATATATAATGATAGTATGTTATATAATATCATTATCAATATATATAGTAATATATAATGATATTGTTATATATCATATATAATGTATATGACACATGCATATATACATGTACACACATACACATACATGTATGTGTATTTATATACACACACCCTCCTCCTAACACACACACTCCTCCTAAAGTAAAGAACCTATGCCAAGTACACCTAAAATAATCCTTCCCAGTTTTTTTTTTCATATGAGAAAGAATGAGATTTGATTCATAATTTTAATAAAAGCTTTATCTTGTTAGGATAGTCAAGATCAACTTACAAACCATGATCATCACAGATCTCTTGTTACGACCCTCTTTCCTAGTCCAGCTTGTACTCAATGTAGTGTGTTTATTACCAGCAATTACAATCTACCTTGAAATTACTCTCTACAAGCGTGCCAAATGCTCTGGTGCCTAGAGGGGAAATAGAGCATGTTGGTAGGTGCTGGGTTGCTCAGCAGGGGCGTTTACGTAAGGCCCCGACACCCCGCATCCTGACAGTGGCTTAGGGTGATAGCAGCAGGGCATAGTATGCACGTAACAGCATCGTCCTTTGAGCAGAGGCATGAGGCAGAGAAAGGTATCAGGTTATCTTGTTTCTCTGTGGTTGTATTCCTGCACCTCTCTTTGGAGTAACTCACTCCAGCTTCCCAATTTATGTCCATACTGGTCCTTCAGGGTTTTATTTTCTTCTCAGTGGATCACTCCTTTAATTTACCTTTGCCTGATTGTGACCTCTATTTTCCTTGACAGTAGCAAACCCACAGAAAGTTGCAGGAAGGAATTAAGAGGCCCCTGCCCCTCAGGAAGGCTTAAAGGCAGATTTCTTCTTCACTGGTCCATGACACACCCAGTGAAGTGTTGCTGGCAGCAAAGAATCTACTCCTGTAGACATCATAGAAAAGAAGCTATGTTCCCGTCCCAGGGGACTCTAACCCACGAGTCCCCACCCGCCAGTTCACAGACCAGGGAGTGATCCATGGCCAATTAGGAACTGGGCCACACAGCAGGAGGTGAGCAGCACACAACAAGCAAGGCTTCATCTGTATTTACAGTCACTCCCCATCTCTGGCATTGCTGCTGAGCTCTGCCTCCTGTTAGGTCAGCAGCAGCATTAGATTCTCATAGGAGAGGGAACCCTACTGTGAACTGCATGTGTGAGGGATCCTGACGGCAGGCTCTCAATGAGAATCATCTTGAAATCATCCCCACCCTGACCCCAGTCTTGTGGAAAAATTGTCTTCCATGAAACCAGTCCCTGGTGCCAAAAAGGTTGGGGCCCACTGCTCTGACTCTGTGCAATGCATTCTGTGCTGCAGGCTAGATTTTAAAAGTTAGTGGCTCATGTGTGCAAAACAGTTGCCCTGTACTGTCCAGCCCATCCCACATCTACTGTGAGCACTGCTGTGAAAAGTCCCTGGGCCTCTGAAAACTCTTGTGTTCCAAGGAGAACAAAGGAAGAAGTAGAAATAGCTGCAATTACATTTTCCAGCCAGACCAATCTGTGGATGTGATTTTAGGGTAGGCATTTCCAGTCTGAGAATGTCCTCTTAAATGCTGGTAATAAGTAGAGGAGGGAGTTAGACTTGGGAGAAGAGAAGAGACAAGTGAAGTAGGAATCAATGGTTCCGCATTAGAGTCATGGGAAAGTTAAATCACACCTATTGGGTATGATCAGGTTTGTCTGCATATAACAGGAACCTCAGATATGTAGCTTAAACAAGTCAGAAATTTACTTCTGATACAGACAAGGAAAATAAAGTCAGCCTTTCGTATCCACACGGGTTTTGCATCCTTGTATTCAACCAACTGAGCATCCTTGTATATATGGGACTTGAGCATCCACAGATTTTGGTATCTGTGAGGTGCTGGCACCAGCGTCCCATGGATACCGATGGAAGATCCTAAATATGTAGGTGATATATACTGCCATGTCAGCTCCAAAATCGACAGAAACCCTGAATTATGTATTTCTACATGGCATTCATCTTGGAAGTCCAAGGTGAATTTCCAGATACTACATTTCAAGCAGAAAGAGGACCAAGAAGTCAGTCAGTTCAGTCGTTCAGTCATGTCTGACTCTTTGCAACCCCATGAACTGCAGCACACTAGGGTTCCCTGTCCATCACCAACTCCCGGAGCTTACTCAAATTCATGTCCATCGAGTTGGTGATGACATCCAAACATCTAATCCTCTGTAGTCCCTTTCTCCTCCTGCCTTCAATCTTTCCCAGCATCAGGGTCTTTTCCAATGAGTCAGTTCTTCACATCAGGTGGCCAAAGTATTGGAGCTTCAGCATCAGCACTGGAAGCATACACCTTCCAGTGAATATTCATGACTGATTTTCTTTAGGATGGACTGGTTGGATCTCCTTGCAGTCCAAGAGACTCTCAAGTCTTCTCCAACACCACAGTTCAAAAGCATCAATTCTTTGGTGCTCAGCTTTCTTTATAGTCATACGTCTCAGCGGAGTCAGTCTGCCTAACACAGCCTTCCTAAAAGCCGATCCAACCACTGCAGCTGATTTTCATTGACCACCTAAGGCGTTCTGGGAAACAAAGGTGTTTAATCCAGGCACATTGCCAGTTGGAGAAAAAAAACTAGGTTTTTTGTGTGTGTGTGTGAGTGAAGTTAGAATGGATACTGGGTAGATAACTATCAGTTTGTAACAAGATAACTAGACAAAACACATCTGGTCTTGACTTAAGCAATACATATTATTTAAAAGCATTTCCCCGAATTTCACATTTCTCCCAGAGCAGTGGAAACCCAGGGATGAAAACAGATCAGGATATTTAACTCAGCTGCATGGAAATTTATCACTCACATCTCTTCAGAGTATTTTTAACTTGGAAATGAAAGGAAATCTTGATTATATAAGTAAAATAACAGAACTTGATCATGTCAGAGGGAGCTATTCAAACTGGAATGTAGAGCTTTGTTTTGAAAACAGAAACCATTTATTAGAGGGGGAGTTAATTCAACAAGAGAATGAAACCAGTAAACATCTGCAATTTCGCGTGATGAGGGAAGAGAATAATAAAAAGCTTAGTTATTTTAAGCGATAGACAAAAGACGAAGTGAAAGCAGGATGGAGCCTCAGACTTGTCACTCTTGCTTACAAAAGGGATGGCTTCACTCAACCATGTGTGGGACACATCTGGTGGAGAGAGAGACCCTAAATATTTCACTAGGTTATCCTTATGGTTCCTGATATCCTGTGGCTACAGTCAATATGCTCTCTGAATAGAAGATCAGATCATATGGCTTGACAGGGGACTTTTTTCTTTCACGGCAACTTATGGAATAGTCTCACATATGTAAGACGGTACACATTTCAGAGATTGCTTTTATGGCAAAGACTAAAGAGCATCTGAACTCATGGCTAACTCAAGAAAGTTGGGGCTTACTCTAAACTTAATAAACCTATACTGACCACTGAGATTCTTTTGTTAGTGTTAGTTGTTCAGTCGTGTCCGGACTCTTTGCGACCCCATGGACTGTATAGCCCGCCAGGCTCCTCTGTCTGTCAGATTCTCCAGGCAAGAATACTGGAGTGCCATTCCCTTCTCCAGTATCCATTCTAACTTCACTCACAAAAAATAATTTGGCTCACATGTTTAGCACAATTTGATCACAGTAATACACTGTGAGGGTAAATGAGCATACCAGTATTAGTAGCTGCTGCTAAGTCGCTTCAGTCGTGTCCGACTCTGTGCAACCTCATAGACGGCAGCCCAGGCAAGAACACTGGAGTGGGTTGCCATTTCCTTCTCCAATGCATGAAAGTGAAAAGTGAAAGTGAAGTTGCTCAGTCGTGCTCAACTCAGCGACCCCATGGACTGCAGCCTACCAGGCCCCTTCGTCCATGGGATTTTCCAGGCAAGAGTACTGGAGTGGGTTGCCATTGTAGAGCCATGGATAAAAAAATGTCCGCTCCTTCACAGTGTGAAGTGCTTCCGGGTGCTGACCCAGAAGAAACAGTTGCCCTGAGGGATGCATAAGGCAAGAGTTCCAGGAAAGTACAGGGATATGGGAAGAGCATCAGCTTCAAAGTTCAGGTCAGGGAACTCCCTGGTGATCCAGTGGCTAAGACTTCATGCTCTCAATGAGCTCTCTTGAGCTCAGTTAGAGCTCAAGGCTGAAATCACCAGGGAAGGCCGTTTTGGAATGTTGCAAAAGAGACACGGGGAAAGAGGGAGAGTGAACTGGATTTTCCGGTACCAATCACCTAACATAGGAAATAGGAACAGTCACTGGGAAAATTCACTTAGAAATCATTTAATATCTTTGGATACAGACACAGAAATATTTTTGTTGTTGTTTTAAGAATGTATACATCATGATGAAATATAAAGATCCTAAAAATATACTGTTTTTTACTGCCTTTTGAATTATTTAACAGTGAAGATACATGTTCTGTCTAACTTGCTCATTTCTTCAACACTCAGAATCGAGCACTAGGGAAAGCTCCACGTCTATGTGAAAAATTAATTGCTACATGTTATTTTTCCAACCATGAAGTTCTGATCTGTTTACCTTCAAACACTATTTGTACAAATAAATAAGTTAGTTTTTAGAGCCGATGCAGAAGGAGAGTACAGAATTAATATACTAAAGCCTGAAATGAGGCCAAAATGCCCATTAAAATCTCTTCTTGTTAATTCACATTTAATGACTGGGAAACCCTTTGCCTATTACTATGCTATGCAAATCAACAAGTAAAAAAAAGCATGAAAAAAAATTAAGAGCCCCATACCACAATCCATAGTTATCATTTATTTTGACAACTCTAGCTCTATTTTAATTATTCATTATAGTACTTTATGGCAGAGTGTAAATGTGTAGCAGTATATTTTTTTAAGTTAAAAAGTCTATGTACTGCAAACCTCAGGAGTACTTTTTCCCATTAAATGTTTTCTATAATCAGGAAAGAGACTGCCTTTTTAGCAAACTTCCAAGGTTACTTAGTGACAGAGTAGAATAAATTATGTTCTATTATTTACCTACTTCTGCAATTTGGAGATTTTTAAAGATAAAAACCTTTTTTTAATCTCTAAAGAAAATATGTATTGTGGACCTCACTTAATTAGCTTTTCAAGATTGAAGGGGAGGCTTCCCAGGTGGCACTAGTAAAGAATCCACCTGCCAATGCAGGAAGCTTGCTTAAGAGATGCAGTTCCATCCATGGGTTGGGATGACACCCTGGAGGAGGAAATGGCAAACCACTCTAGTATTCTTGCCAGGAGAATTTCATGGACAGAGGAGCCTGGTGGGCTACAGTCCATGGGGTCACAGAGAGTCAGACATGACTGAGCATTTGAGCACCTTAAAGGGAAGGCAGGGAAGAAAACCACAGAGAACTAATAATCACAAAAGCTTCAAGGAAATACTAAATCTTTCTCTTAAAATTGAATTTAAATCAACATAGCCAGGAAGGCTTACATCTATAGTTTTTATTTTTCTTTCTTTCTTTCCCAAAATAATATGAAGGGAGAGAATGCGGGTAACAGACAGTAATGAGTTTGGGATCAAGGATAATTAGATAACACCAAGGACACCTGCCTTTGCCATGTTCAAGGATAGTTTACGGATTGCTGCTTTTCAGTGAGGGAAGGGAGGAGAGGTGGGAAGTGAAGCTCTTGTCTCCCTTGACCCAATCCAGGAAACAAAGATTGACACAGTGGTGCTGTCTCTGCACCTGTTAACACTTTAGGAAACTGGATATTTCTTCTGCTGGGAGGTACCAGCTCTTCAAGAAAGTGACTTGATGATGCATCATACGGAGTATTCAATGAAAGGTTCATACTGTTTATATTACATATATATCGAGCCTGGCCACAGCTAAAAAGCTGTTGCTAAATATTGTAGCTCCAGAAATGAACAGCAGGGAGGGGAAACACTTTCTTCCTGCTACATAGGCTAGAGGGCACTGTGGTATAATCTTTGTAGATATGTCTTCAACCTTTGTCTAACCCAGACTTTTGCACACCAGTTACAGAACAAATACTTCAAACGACTGCATGGTGGTCCTGCCTACTGGCCAACACTTAAGTTGAATAGTGATGCCTTCTTGAAGTGAGCAGCAGTGCTTAATTGAGTATTTCAATATGTCTTCTTATTTTGTTATATAAAATAGCATGGAAAAAAAAAGGAAATCATGACAGCATTAGTTTTAATGATAAGAAGCAAGGCTCTCAGGTGGAAAACTAGTTGATGTGAGAACTGGTTGATGTTATTAATTAAACAATAAAAGTAAGGAACTGGTAATGAAATGCTGGAAATTTCTATCCTAAGATAGTGCCTAAAAATATACCTAATGAGAGACATCACCATATATTTAGTTCTTTGTGTACGGAGCCCCATACCCTTAAATTTAGAAAACTTGTTAAAATGTAGTATTGGTATTTTTCATCTTTTTAATGGAAAAGCAAAAGGGAGTTTAGGAGCTAGGTCACTCCTGCAGTGCACTCAGAGAAATGTCAACTCCCCCTTAAGGTCCTCAGATACAGCAAATATTCCCGAGTCTTCATACATGTTGACCCCACAGAAGCATGTGTGATACTTCACACAGTGGGTAGCATTGAGGTATTCAGTAAATGCTTTCAAAGCGGCCTTATCTAGGAAAACTGGGATCTCTCTTTTTCTTCTTTTCTTTCAAATTCTAGATGAAATGGCCCCATTCATTTTTATGCTAAAGGAACAAAAGTGTGGAAAGCTGCCATGTTAAATTGTAAAAATGCGCTCTGTAGGAAGCTTCTGCTCCAGGCTCCACACTTCAGGTCTGTGGATGTTTGTGTTTGTGAGATGTGAATGCTTAGATACAGAAATGATAGATGCCACAGAAATACCCAGATAGGTAGCCGAGCAAAGCAGGAAGCCCTAGGGGAGGATGCGAGGCAAGAGAGACTTTTCTTTGCTAAGACAACCTGAACCCTGTTGTTAGTAGTATATGGTTTATGCAAGCAGACAGTGAAGTTAAGGTTGAAATGTGTTTTAGTAGGAAATAATTGCAAGTTAAAGGCTTCATGAGCAAGAGGGAAATAACCACACACTGACCTTAAATGTCTACCAAGGATTCAACCTTTAGAAGTCTTTTTCTTAAATTGCCAGCTGATTTGAGGCCCTTATTATAGCTCTTATTAACTATATATACTACTGTACAGCCATTCTAAAGTGATGAATGAAGTTTAGAATATTCAGAAATGCTCAGGGAATTTCTTAAGAGAATTGCTGAGGTTTAGAACTTATTTTTTCAACTTTTACAAGTTATCCTAAAAGCTACAGGGCTCTGGATTTCTATCACAATGTATTAGGATGATGATATTCTTTTATATGTTTAAGACATTTTAGAGGGACATTTTCTACACAAAATTTGAGATTAGCGGTTAGTAAAAAAGGTGGTCAGCCTTCAACATGTAAAATAAAATAAGACTGAATTAAATCATTGAAAAAGAAAAAGATTCTCAGTTGGGAATCTGGCTGGAATATCTTGGCATTCATATAGAAACAAAAAGGACTTCCCTGGTGGTCCAGTGTTTAAGACCTTACGTCCTGAGTAGTGGGTGCGTGTTGGATCCCTGTTCTGGGAGCTCAGATCCCACACGCCTCGTCACCAAAAAAACCAAAACATAAAACAGAAGCAGTACTGCAACAAATTCAATAAAGACTTAAGAAAAAAATAGAAACAAAAATTTTCAAAGGTAAAATACAAACAATTTAAAAATCAAGCTATAAGGAGACCAGATTTCCCATTTCTAGTTTGTTTTTCTGTGATACAATTCTTCTTTACTACCTTCAGTAATAAAGGTTTATTTTATTATTTATTTTTTATTTATTATATATAAAAATAGGTTATTTATATAATTTATTATTATTGTATTTATTACCTTCAGAAGCAAACTGCCAGTACACAGAATGTATGTAGTAGAGTATCTCTGCCACCAAAAGTGAGGATGCTGGCCTCTCAAGCACATGCACTCTGGGACCAGATCTTCCCTAAAGGCGCCAAGCTGTTGCTAGGTAAGGCAGGAAGGGCAAGGAGAAAACACAGACTGCAAATAACCAACATGGGAGCAAGCAAGGGTAAATTCATTTGACATTTACTGAGCACCTACTAGGCTGGGCACTGTTAGTGGCTAAGATCTAACTGTTAAGGCATACTTTCTGTTTATGGAAAGCTCCTAGTTGACTTTAACTTATGATCTTGAAATAATTTTGGACTTTGGGAAGAATTTTAAAAGTTGTACAAATGATTACAACATCCCTTTCACCCAGCTTGCCCTAATGTTAATATCCCATATAATCTTCACACCAATTATGAAAAATTTTTTTTTTAAATTGACCTTGGTACAATACTATGAATTAACCTACACACTTTATTTGTAATTTACGAGTGTTTCCACTGATGCTCTTCTGTGTGAGGAGCCCATGTTACATTTGTCTCTTTGGTTTCCTCCAATCTACAACAATTTCTTGGTCTTTTCTTGCCTTTCATGATGTTGACAGTTCTGTTAGTTGACTTCTGAACAGTCATAATGGAATGCACAAATTGTTTGAGGGAACTATGTTTTTGCCTGGGGGTGGGGAGACTTCATAGAAGATGACATTTGACCTAGTATGGAAAAATAAAGTAGGACTTTGCTGATTTATTATTTATATTTCATCTGTTCAACCCAACATATACTTATAGTAATGGGAAGACTCTTCGGGATTGTGAATATGGCCTTGAACAAGACAGAAATGGTCTGTGCTCTTCTGTATTTTATGAGGTATTAAATGAATCATGACAAGAGCACTGAAATTACAAAGTGGAGGGAAGGAGGATGGGGAACATTCAGCAAATGGATTTTACCTCATCTAAGGGGCAAGGGGAGATTCCCTAGAGGAAATGGCAGGCAGTAAGCTGAGATCTATTCAGACCATAGCCAGTTAAGGGAGGACAAGAGTGTTCCAGAAAGGGGCAATAGTCTCTGCAAATGCCTGGAGTCAGGAGTACTTTAATTTTAATTAAAACAAGTTGAGGAAGTACAGTAACTTCAAATTGGCTTCAGTGATACACACAATGGAAGGTAGTGGTGTGAAGAAGAGGGGCTCAAGGAGATTGGGAAGAGTAACTGCTGGTTACATATGAGATGAGAAATTTCAAATAAAAATAAGGCAGTAAGAGAAGACAGAGGTAGAAAAGTAAAGGAGAATGAGACTCCTACATCAAACACAAAATAATAAGCTCCATTAAATTTTTGTTTTCTGAGCTATTTGGGAAGAGGATGGCTGGTGCACAGAGAAAGGAGAAAGGCCAAGTCAATGTAAGACTAGCAGATACAAAGCATCAGGAGACACTGAGGGTCAATACCCCAATGTTCATCGCAGCACTGTTTATAATAGCCAGGACATGGAAGCAACCTAGATGTCATCAGCAGATGAATGGATAAGAAAGCAGTGGTACATATACACAATGGAGTATTACTCAGCCATTAAAAAGAATACATTTGAATCAGTTCTAATGAGGTAGATGAAACTGGAGCCTATTATACAGAGTGAAGTAAGCCAGAAAGAAAAACACCAATATAGTATACTAATGCATATATATATGGAATTTAGAAAGATGGTAACAATAACCCTGTGTATGAGACAGCAAAAGAGACACTGATGTATAGAACAGTCTTATGGACTCTGTTGGAGAGGGAGAGGGTGGGGAGATTTGGGAGAATGGCATTGAAACATGTATAATACCATGTATGAAACGAGTTGCCAGTCCAGGTTCAATGCACGGTACTAGATGCTTGGGGCTGGTGCATTGGGACGACCCAGAGGGGTGGTATGGGGAGGGAGGAGGGAGGAGGGTTCAGGATGGGGAGCACATGTATACCTGTGATAGATTCATTTTGATATTTGGCAAAACTAATACAATTATGTAAAGTTTAAAAATAAAATAAAATTTAAAAAATAAATAAATAAAAATAAAATAAAATTTTTCAAAAAAAATTGAAAAAAAAGGAAAAAATAAAAAGAACAATGCTGGATTACCCTTCAACATGGCAAAGACGAGGGCATCAGCAAAAATAGAGCAACAAAAGTAAGAAGACAATTTTTGGAAAAATAAAGAGATATATTATTTTCCCAAAAAGGCATCAACATCATGGGACATTGTAAGCATTCTGTTAAACTTCCTTCAACTTATTCTAACAGCTCAGCAATGTTATTATTTTGAATTGCATCACATAGAAAATATCAGGGTTTATGGTTTCTAAATGTCCTGATCTTGACTAAAAATATAGATTCTGATGATACCCAGTATCAAAACCCACAAGAACATGAGACAGATCAAAGAGTTCAGAACACAGCTTGGCAGGAGGCAGCCAGAGACTGATACACAGGGTGTGGTGGGCAGACAAAAAGCCAGGGATGATCAGAAGCAAGGCTAACCAAAGAAGAAGGAAAAGTCCAGGAAAATCTCAGTCACTGAAATCAGAGAGGGAGAGGACTTCAAGGGGGCACACCTGCCCATAGAGATTTTCAAGGAAGGCAGGGCACTGAAAGGATTCATGTCAACTGGTCCTTACCAGGTTAGCTGTCATGGGTGACCTTTGTTAGAACGGTTTCAGCGTAGTCATAGACAGGCACAAGACACTGTATTAAAACAAGTTGAGGAGGAATTTGATCTGAAGAAACAGTGCTCTGTTTTGAAAACTCTCTCCCAGAGAGTTTTCCTAAGAGGCAAAGGCATGAGATAAGAGGGCACTGAATAAACAGTGGAAGAGGCATTTTTTCTGGAGGACACTCTGTTCCTGGACCAAAGGGAAGGAGTGAGCCAAGAAAAGGTCTGATTGAAAGAGGTCTGCACTTCTGCAGGGGTCCTCGGATGAATGGTGAAGACAGTAACTTTCAGCCACGAAGATACCTTTATTGCATGTCTAAGAGAGGTCGACAAGGACTTTCCTGGTGGTCCAGTGGCTAAGACTCCATGCTCCCAATGCAGGGGGCTGGGGTCAATCCCTGGTCAGAGAAATAGATCCCATGTGTTGCACTGCACAACCAAAAAAGAGAAGAAAAAAAAAAATAAGAGAAGTAGATGCAAGATATCTGCCTGGACACTAGCCCCTCCAAAATCCGCTCTGAAAACAAACCCCAGATTTAAGAGGACGCAAAGGAAGTCTGTAGCACCTGCAAGACTGCCTCTGCCCCTCAATGGAGCTGATAACTTTAAACGTCATTCATCACAGGTGCTAACTTAGAGCCCAGCACCAAACATCCTTCTTCCTTTTTAGCACATTCCTTGATATTTTTGGTATTTCCCTTTCTTTTAATTGTCTGCTAATACTGTCCATGGGTTTCTATTAAAAAATACTTTTTGCTAACTTAATGTTTTTAGTCCGCTTTCCTTCATTTCCTCTCTTAGTCCATGTTCGTCTTCCTTTCTCTATTTTATTACTTTGCCTGTCGGTACATGCTGATGCCTTAGCTTCTGCTTCTTCCCTCACCTCCACCTCAACTGACCTCTCTCAAACCAGCTACCGCACCTCACACCAGCTGCCACACCCTTCCGGTGTCCTCCATGAAGCTGGAGAGGAGGTGACCTGCTGGGGGACAGAGAGATGACGGGGTGCACGTAGCTTGCTGTGAATGCTAAATCCAGGTTGGTTCAACAAATCGGGCATTCACCTGCTCAGTACTGATAAGGATTTTGAAAACTGTTCCATATGCAAAACTGGTCTCAACCTAAAATGTGTTTACAGAACAGCTCAACAGGGATGTTTCAGCATCAGCTCACATGGGCAATTTAAGGTTGAGGGCTCACAGGGCCCTCAACCTTGTTGCCAGCCGTCAGTTCTGTCTCCGCACTCTACTCTTTTACTTCATTCTTTCTTATACCCACTTAGGATGTGTTGAGTGCCTACTGAATGCATTTTTTGGATCATGCAAGTAATATATGAGAGAACTACTATCGTGGAGGTGGGAACAGAGTGTGTGGGAACAAGGTTAAAGTATTCTTCCAAACATCTTTTGGCTCCCTTTGTTTCTTTTTATCCCCTCGCCTACCTTCTCTTTCTCTTTACTCCAGACTGTCTGTTCTAATTTAAACTACCATCTCTAATTACCTGACCAAAAACAATAAAATGGTTCTAAGCTATTTCCATAATAAGTGTCAACTCTTCTGAAAATGGGATCAAAGACTTTCCATAAACAGCTAGCATCCGAAATATCTCATCTCCACCGCTTCAACTTCTCATATCACCCAAGCAAATCATAATCTCTCCCCAGCAATTTAATAAGTCTTCTTTTTTCAAAAAAGATGATTTTAATGTGGACCACTTTTAAAGTCTTTATTGAATTTGTTACAACATTGCTTCTGTTTTATTTTTTGCTTTTCTGGCCATGAGGCACATGGGATCTTAATTCTCTGACTAGGGATCAAACCCGTACCTCCTCTCTGGAAGGTGAAGTCTTAACCACTGGACCACCAGGGAAGTCCCCAAAGCTTTCTTTCAATGTGCTGTCAAGGTTGAAGAGCACTATTACTAGTATGACTAATTCAGGTAGTACATGGAGTTCCAAACAAGGAAGCACTTGAATTATGAATCTCTCTTGCTCAAAAGCAATACTCAGGCCAAGGATCCAGCTCTCCCCTCTTCTTGCCATTCATTATTCTTGTTTCCTCTGTCTTCTTGGCCAGTTTGCTGACAGATCCACCACCAGCCCTAATCCCCAGTTCTCACTCTCTCTGCCTGAAGAGGAAGCAGGGCTGAGGGCCATCCAGACACCTGTTTCCCTTTTCAGGGTTGGATCTTGGCTTTTATCAAGTGTAATTTCATGTTTTGGTAATGACCGTGGGCTTATAAAACTTCCAGTTTAACCACAGTCAGAGCCAGAAGCCAGAACACTGAGAACCCAAGACTTATGAAAACCAAAAGCCCATTACAAAAAATGTTCCAGAAAGAACTGCGGAATGCATCATACATTCTTTCCACCTAAAGAACCTATGAAATTGTGTCTGAGGGTAAACACTAGCATAGGCCTCTCCTATTTAGCGTCTAGCTTTTAACCTCAGGAAACATTCTGAGGGCAAGAAAAAGTGTGAAAATGAAAGACATTAAACTTGAAATAAAGAGATTGAGAATCAAAGACCTAGAGATCAAAAAGTAAACCAAAGAAATCTTCTAAGTTTAACTTTCAAGATCAGTGATTCTAAACTGTATTCTTCAGAGATGCTTCAAGAACTAAGTGGTTGTTAGGTCTCCAACTCCACTTAACCAGAGCAGCAACACTTTTATCTCTTTCACATGTCAGACTTCAACCTGAAGGACCAGTTCTGCAGCTTGTAAAAAAAGTTTAAAAATCTTATTTCAAACTGCATCTATTCATGCATTCATCCATTCAACAAACATCTATTGAGCATCTCTGTGACAGGCACTGTGCTAAGGCATGGAGACACAAAAATAAGTTACACATAGTTGCTGTCCACCAGAATTTCTTCCTGGAGATGGGAAGATAGACAAAGGATGCAAAAATCAGGGCAGAATGTGACTGGGTGCTATGAGCGGGAAAAACAGGGGACATTGAGATTACACTAAACAGATGCCGTAACATCTGGAAACTGGCTTGGAAATTGACTTTGAAACTCTGCTTAGATATATCCAGTGGTGGGTAATTCTATAAAGTAGCCAATTCTATTTTTAACACTTGTAATTATTAGCAATTTTCCTCCTTAGGGTTGAAATCTATGTTCCTGTGGCTTCAATCCATCGGCTCTGGTTCTAAGTCTACATAGACGGGTCTGTTCGTCTTTTCCACAAAACTGCCTCTAAAGATTTGAGTTCAGTCATCATTCCCTTTTTTGGAGCCTCTGCTCTCTAGCTATACAGCCTCCATTTATACCAATTGTATTATAGCTTCATGTGAAAAAAAGGGAGAGAATTTGGGGAGAATGAGGACTCGATGAAATCATTTTTCTCTATGTGAAAACTTTGTTTTCTGGGGAATAGTTTTAAGAGTGGTCCTGGTACTATCATGGAACAAGAAAAAATATGTAAATCGAAATTAGGCATAATAAAATGTGACTGCAGACTGTGAACACTCATTTTTCTTAATAATTAACATTCAAAATTAATGGAAATCTACAGCGTGACAAAAAACATATAAGAACATACATAAAAATGGTTTACTGATGTTAAGTTACAACACATGACACGTTTAAGGTATTGGCCATCATTAAAATGCATAGCTCAATATGCTGTTGAAAAGCAGAATGAACACAGAGTACCAACAGTTCCCATCAATGCCAGCATGAGCATCTGAGTTCCGCGGCTTGAGATAACTATGTCTTGGATTTTCACCAAATAAACCTACACCAAGAAGTAATCTAGGAAGGTCAATCTACAACAAACAAGAAAGTAATATTACCTACTTTTGTAGATTTCATAGCCAGAATCTATTTTTCATTAAAATTTTACTTTTATTTTTAATTACTTTTTAATTATTGAAACCTTTAGAAAATCATCATGCTTAAAAAAAATTTTCAAACTGTTTTACATATGTAATTTTATAAAGCATTTCGGTATTTCTTTTTCTTTTTAACTTCAATCTCTGTGCATGGTAATTTTGCTATGTAATGAATTAAGCTTTGAAGGCCAGCATGAAATCTCACACACACGTAACATTACTTTCATGAAAAAATTTATCAGTTAAAACGTTTTGAAGATAAATTTTCTGTGAACACAGGCTGCATAAGAAGTATCTTTCACTGTTCACATAAAATTTAAGCACCACCTAATTCCAAGGGAATTAAAGTAGTATATAGGCCTGTTTAAATTTTAAAAAGCACATGCAGATATTACTATGGTGTGTATTAAATTTGACTTTGATCTTTCTGGCAGTCTGGGCAAAAAGGAAAACAGGAAAGAATACTTAATTATACTTGATGCTTCCGATAAGATCAAATATTCAAGGGATTTTTTTTTTTAAGGAAAAAACAAATATTTCTACTACTAAATTCCAGAGTTTATCAAGATGTACTAATCAAGGAAATTTAAACATGAAACACTTAGTAATACCATGTCTTCAACAAAAACACACAGTAAAAGGCTGGAAAACAATCCCAATAATTTCATGTATGACATAGATGTGTAAAATTTGACAGCATAGTATTAATGCCATTTAGTGAGGGTGTTTTAATGGAGAATGAATGCCCCTGGTGGCTCAGTGGTAAAGAACCCACCCAACAATACAGGAGATGTCGGTTCGATCCCTGGGTAGGGAAGATCCCCTGAAGAAGGAAATGGGAACCCGCTCTAGTAATCTTGCCTGGGAAATCCCACAGACCTAGGAGCCTGGCAGGCTACAGTCCATGAGGTTGTGAAAGAGTCGGACACGACTTAGCGACTAAATAACAACATATCATTTGATATTGAAATCTAGTCTACTAAGCAGATAATTTCTTTTCATTCTTGTCATCAAAAAAGCATTTAAATACTGGTTTTGAAGCAGAAACAGACTAACAGACATAGAGAACAGACTTATGGTTGCCAAGGGTTGGAAAGGTGGAGGAGGGATGGAACAGGAGTTTGGGGTTAGCAGGCACAAACTATTATGCACAGAATGGATAAACAACAGGGTCCTACTGCAGGGCACAGGGAACTACATTCAATATCCCGAGATAACCCATAATAGAAAATAATATTTGAAAGAATGTATAACTGAATCACTTTGCCGTACCACAGAAACTCATATAACGTTGTAAGTCAACTATACTTCAATTTTTAAAAAGAAAGATAAATATTGGTTTTGAAGAATTATCATCAGGCTGGGTGCGATAATGATAACAGCCAATACTTACGTGCTGTATGTCATGATAGACTCATGGTAAGTCATTAAATTCTCATAACAATCCTAAGAGAGTGGTATTATTACTGCCACCTCTGTTTAACCAATGAGGAATGGTTTATGGGCTACAGAAGGACACTATTAGAAATAAGGAGATCTTTTCTTTATCTCTAAATTTTAACCATTTTTCTCATTGTGCAGATAGCAAATTCTGGGATCATAAGTGCTTTTAATTTGATCTATGATATCTATCTCAAAGACTGTGGGAGGCAAATAATCAATAATGCTGGCTTCAGGCATGATAAGCTAAATCCTTCTTCACTACTTAATTCTTTTGGGATATCATTGTTTGTTTTTAACAATACTGGTAAAGGTTATAAATACTCTTGAATAGGCATTTTCCTTTTGATTGATTCAACTTACTATGTCTAGAAACAATTCTTGACCTTTATTTTCTCCACACCACATTCAACAGATGAGGTTCACATATGACATATTCCCTATTTTTTCCCTCAACCTATTTTTGACAAAACCAAATCTGATAAAATAAACTGAGAGTATGATAGAATTTTTGCTATGGTATTTATAAAAGTATTTTATAGGCATATGGGTCAAGAAACTGCAATTTTCAAGACCTCAAAATTTTGTCATTTTATGCAGGAGAAAATGAATAAAGTTACTACTATTTCAAAACATATACTGACTCAATGTGAGGTTATTTTCCCAAAGCTATTCTACAGGTAAGTTGATTAAACAAAAGGCATACATTATTGAAGAATAAACATAAAAAATACATTGTCTTGTTTTTTCAAATCACATAGAACTTACAGATTTTTAACCTGTAATGAGTATAAATCATGTTTTTGCAAATATCACTTGCATCATCATCTTTCCTGCTGTTCTGCTAATAACTGTGATGTAGACATTAATATACCAGGCAATTATCAAAACTTTTACTGGTACAACAATAATAACCATGGAGGACTGGCAACTCATGTTCTACTTGTTTCTATTCTACTCTTTTTCTTCTACCTAAGAAAGAACATCATAAAGCAATTAGCAGCATCATAGGCGTAAATCAGAATCTAAATAAAAAAGAAAATCATTAGAAAATCCTGGGATCTGTTACGGCATCATTGATCAGTTAGTACATCATGTCACAGTGTGAAAAACATGTCTGTACTAAAAACTGCCCTTGGAGAGGGCTGCCCAGCCCAAGTTTGGTGGATCACAGACTGCATAATGATCATGACCCCACGACCTGAAAGCCGAGGAAGCTGCATGCACCTTGGCTTGAGAAAAACAAATACGAGGGCACTGAAGGTGGATCTAATCAGAAAGCTAAATCAAAATCAGATTAAAGCTGAGAAAGAAAACAAGCCTTCCTATTTTATGAGAGACATAAAGCATGCCTCTGGATATCCCAGTTTGTATCTCCCAATTTACCCCATTTTTGGGAAATTCGTTTCCTAAACTCCAGGCCCTCTACATGAAGTCCCATTGGAACAAGACCAGCACCTTGCCTTTGAGATGCCCATCCTGACATGTTCCAAGTAAACCGTCTTAACCACTGAAAGGAATAAACATCCTAAAGAAATTCACTGATTGAGAAAAAATACTGTCGTTTTCTTTTTGGCAAAATCTTACTTATTTGGCAAAGGCTTACTAACTGGAGTAACACCCTGAGAATCAGACTAGCTTAATTGCCTGTGCGTCCCGAGGAAGGAGCTCTAGTGAGAAAGTGTATGGATTTTCCAGACAAAGCCATCTGGAGATGGAAGAGGGGGTTGTCTAGACAAGAAGACAGCTAGCTCTTGGAAAGAAAAACAAAAAGTCTGTTGTGGCAAAGGGGAGTGAGACAGAAAAAGGGTGAGATCATGCAGAGCCCATGTTCTCCGCAGGCCTGGGATGTGGGTGGGCATCAAACAGAACAGCAGCCTGGATACTGCTCTCATCCTGGTACCATGTGCCAACCAGGCAGGTGCCCGAGATCTCCCAAACGGGAAGCTGCTTCGCATGGGGTTTTCAGTGAATGAGGAAGATATTAAATGGGGTGAATTAGGGAGGGGTTGACGTCTTGTATGCTGGATAATAAGCGAGCCAAGCTGCAAACCTGACTTTTCCTCAGGATTGTTTCCTGCTGCTCCATAAACAAAGCTAACGAGTTAACAGTGTGGGCCAGACACTGGGCTTGGCACAGAGGGTGAGGCCAAGTCTAAGCCCGTCTACCTTCAGGTGGTCCTACACCTATTAACACTCAATCAAAACTGGAAGCAGGGATTCCCTGGCCACCCAGTGCTTAAGACTCAGTGCTTCCGATGCAAAGGGTGCCAGTTTGATCCCTGGTCAGGGGAACTGAGATCCTACAAGTCTCCTGGTACGGCCAAAAACAAACAAAACAACAACAAAAACTGGAAGCAAAGTGCAAAGAAGGATACAGAACACTCTTTCCGCAGAAGCCCTTTGCGAAGGACCAGTGTTGCCAGAAGACACCATTGAGGGTAGGCAGGAAGGGTAGGTGGCTGGGGACCTACTGAGCTTTGGCTGAACACCATGGCACCCCAGGCACGTGCACACAAGCACGTGTGTGTGCACATGCTCAGAAGAGTGCATGGTGTGGCCCCTCTGAGCACTGAGGATGCCCACCCCCACTCTACCTATTAAACCATGTTATAAGAAAGCCTCATAAAAAAGGAAAATGGTAAATGAAATAATCTTTTAAATTCACAACTAAAAGACAAAGTGTCCTATGTGATGTTTTAGGTCCTGACACCCACGAATGACAAAAGGATATCTGTATGGCTGCCCTCTCAGGGTCTGGGACGTCCGTATTTGGAGAATTTGAGAGCCAGCATCTGTGTGTTCACGCTCCCCTCCACCCACACACAGTTTAGACCTAATCAGGTCGAGGCATGTAGAGCTCACATCCCCCGGGAGGTCCTGATTTTGTACAGACAACAGTCTCAGCACCTTCCAGCAACCCCCCTTGGAAGCTGCCCATGTACTATAAAGTGCCTTTCATGTTTAAAATATCCCACCTTCAAACAAAAAGTATTAGAAGCGTTTTGTTTTTTAACAGGCAAAAATGCACATACTTCAAAATCTCACATTCCAACAAGTTTCTTAGGCGATTAAAAAAAAAAACATAGAGTGCTTAAAATCTTTATTTTATTTTACAAAAATGTTAAGGGAGCCACATCAGAAAAAAAAAAAAAAAAGTTAAGAATATCTAGGAAATGAAGATTTGAGTAAAGAAAAAAAATCTTAACATTAAATAGAGTTTCTTCTACATGCCCTTTGGCCTAGGATCAAATGGCATTTACTTTACCTGGAGGCCTGATATTCTGAAAAGATCATTTACATCACCTTTGCTGTGTTAAAATTAACTCTGTTCAGCACAAGATAGGAAGATGGCACATAGCACTAGGAATATATCTTTATAAAATACATCAGCATAGACTTTGGTTTGTTTGTTTGGTTAAAGCTAGAAGGTATATTTTCCTTACAAACGTTCCAAGTTTCAAGATATATTTTCAAGAGATATGAAACATATCTAGAGGATTTACAAAATTTAATGCAGAGAGGGATTTCTGGGAGTCTACAATAATCTTGAAATTGCATCCCATATATTTAAAGAATATTTTTGAGTTCATCTCATGTTTTATTTATGCTTATTTTTAACCTTTCTATACTTTATCAGCATAGCCCTAATTCAGGACACAGTCACATGTTGCCATTCTGATCAAGAGAAAAACAACAAAGCTCAGTAATCAATAATCTCTATGCTTTCCTAACACATAGTTTCAAATACAGTACCTTCTGCAAAGCAAAGAGTTTCCCAATATTGTGAAGGCACTTTCCTTATTCCAGAAAAGAACTGTTGAGTAACAGGAGAGTAAAAAAAATCTCATCAAATAGGATCTACTCTTAATTGCTTATGGTAAAACTATGCCATGATGCCTATTGAGCATAAATCAGGGTTTATAATTGTATATTTTCATGATAATTAAAGTATGACATTAATTGATAAACGCAAGGTAAAGACATGATTTCCTTTATCACATGCCAAGTGCACTGCTTTAATCATTATTTATCCAACACCTAAAATCTGCCAGAGGGGAAATTTACTGCATTAATTTCAATCACAAGACATTTTAAAGAACGTTCTGAGCCACATTTAATACATCATTTCAATTTCCCCTGTTTTCTCAGAATAATTCTTCTTAAATCAGATATTCTAGGAAACATTAAACTGGACAAATTAAGTCATTTTATATAATGTTCCCTCTGGTGTTTGTAATTTTCAAAATAATTACTCCTCTCTCTTTATATCTCTGAATCAAAACTACTTAGTTTAACTGTATTAGTCAGGGTTCTCCAGAGAAACAAAACAAAAAGGATGTGGATAGACAGACAGACCCCTCTATAGACAGAAAAAAACCTGTGACAAGTAATTGGCTAACACAGTTATACAGTGTTAGTCACAAGACCTAAGGTGACTCATCAAGCTGCAGACCTTGGAGAGCTGATGGTGTAGTTCTAGTCTGAGCCCAAAGAGCTGAAAACCAGGAGAATCAAGGGTACAGCTCCAGGCCAAAAGGCCAGTAGGCTCAAGATGCGGAAGAACATCCAAAGTTTCCACCCTCAGCCTGAAGAAAGAGGAAAAATCCTGCGTTCCATGTCAAGGGCAGTCAAGCAGGCCGAATTCTCTCTTACTCATATTCATGAGAGGATTGGCCATTTTGTTCTATGCAAGCTCTCAACTGATTTGGTGCAGCCCACCCAGAGTAGGGAAGGCAGTCTGCTTTACTCAGTCTATGGATTTATATGCTAACCTCAGCCAAAACACCATCACAGAACCATCCAGATTCATGCTTAACCAGATATCTGGGCACCCTGGTGGCCATAAAAATTGTATGGTCACCCATACAAATTGACATAAAATTAACCATCAGACCAAACAATGATATCCCATGTATGCTACCTTTTATTCTGTTCAGTTCAGTTCAGTCACTCAGTCGTGTCCGACTCTTTGCGACCCCATGAACCGCAGCACGCCGGGCCTCCCTGTCCATCATCAACTTCCAGAGTCCACCCAAACCCATGTCCATTGAGTTGGTGATGCCATCCAACCATCTCATCCTCTGTCGTCCCCTTCTCCTCCTGCCCTCAATCCCTCCCAGCATCAGGCTCTTTTCAAATGAGTCAGCTCTTCACATCAGGTGGCCAAAGTATTGGAGTTTCAGCTTCAACATCAGTCCTTCCAATGAACATCCAGGACTGATCTCCTTTAGGATGGACTGATTGGACCTCCTTGCAGTCCAAGGGACTCTCAAGAGTCTTCTCCAACACCACAGTTCAAAAGCATCAATTCTTCAGTGCTCAGCTTTCTTTATAGTCCAACTCTCGCATCCATACATGACCACTGGAAAAATCATAGCCTTGACTAGACAGACCTTTGTTGGCAAAGTAATGTCTCTGCTTTTCAATATGCTGTCTAGGTTGGTCATAACTTTCCTTCCAAGGAGTAAGCATCTTTTAATTTCATGGCTGCAGTCACCATCTGCAGTGATTTTGGAGCCCACAAAAATAGTCAGCCACAGTTTCCACTGTTTCCCCATCTATCTGCCATGAAGTGATGGGACCAGATGCCATGATCTTAGTTTTCCAAATGTTGAGCTTTAAGCCAACTTTTTCACTCTCCTCTTTGACTTTCATCAAGAGGCTCTTTAGCTCTTCTTCACTTTCTGCCATAAGGGTGGTGTCATCTGCATATCTGAGGTTATTGATATATTTTCCCCCAATTCTCCCAAATTTCTAAGTTTTGGAGGATTGATATGTTTCCAAACAACAGTTCTTCTAAATTATTCAGAAAAACCTTATCAGCACCAATAAGTTTTCTCCTCAAGCAGAAAAATGATATTTCCTTTCTCATATTTACAAAGTTCCATATTATTTACGTTAGCTAGCTCTCACAATAAAGTAGCGATACCCTCAAGATAAACTAAAAGAAAATGTTAAGCCTATATTTAAATACCAATCTTCATTTGGAAACTTGTCTCCAAGCTTCCAGGATATCATTAAAGATATAAGGTAAAGACATTTTATAAAAATGTAAAATGAAGAGTAAGAATACATGAATAAATTAATACAAATGTCACAGAATCTTATCACTTAAGCATTTAGAGCTTTATAACAACCTTACAATGTATATGAAAAAATAAACCAGAAATATTGAACATCCATCATCAATAGTTCATAAATGGCTGAAGCCAGATGGTCATTTGAGCTTCAGGCTCACTAGCGGCTGAACCTTTGTCATCACTATGATTCATGATCTGACTTTTACAGTTTCAGAAAAGCAGCTTTGTTTGGTTCCTCCATGCTGTAATGTGTATAATGGAATGGATTCACACGAATCTAATGAGAAAGAAACCCATTTAAATCCTAAATCATCAACTATTTAAGTGTAAGATATTGTTTCACCCAAGACCTAGAGACATCTCTCTATGGAACAGGTCTTTGCTTGGCTCAGAGAAGGGCAGGATATTCACCTGAAAGCCAAGTTAGCAACTGGAAGTTGGCCTGGTGAGAACAGAAGAGAGCACAGATTATGATATTCCTTAGGGAAGCTGAGCTGAGCAGTGGAGCCCTCTCTACCTTGGGGATATATTTTTGTGGAAAGAGCAGGATAATTCACTAATAATCAGAACACCTGCCCTCTGGGTAGTGCTGGAGAAAAATTACAGATTTTTTCTATGCAACTCCCTTTTCTTTTCTAGACTGCACAAGAACTTGTCTACAATTCTTACCTCATTCTCCTTTATTCTGGCTTACGTAATAGACTGTTGTCTGTTTCCTAATAATATAAAGGGAGGCACCTCAATGACACCAGTGTAATGAAGCAAGAATTTGGTCTGGGGCTTGATTTTACCCTCAGAGAATTACCTCAATTATTCATTCCAATGAGAGGATAAGGACAGGAAGTAAACCAGAAATATGTGTCACCATGTATAATATTGATGTACCTTTCCACCAGACTACGATGGAGGAGGCAGTAGACATTAAAATAAGGAAAAAGACTGGATGTGTTAAGGAACTATTAACAGATTTTTTAAGTCTTACATACAAAAACACCTTAAGTAAAATCTATCTTGGTAAAGCTAAAATATTTCTAGGTGAAAATAGTACCTTGGAGATACTACATAAACTTACTCAAATAATGCCAATTAACCAGAAATATTAGATGAACAAACAATTATCAGTAATATAAATCCAATGGAGATGATAATTTTATAGATATATAAAGAAATTTTATATAAATAGGTTATTTGCTGGTGCATTTAATTTTGGCAATTATAAATCAATTTGAATCATAACGCCCATAAAGATTATAAAAAATTAGGATGAAGCTAGAAAAAAATTAAGTTATCTCAAAATGCCAAAATTTTTCAAAATTTATTTTCTTTTTATATATTTGGCTGTACCAGGTCTCAGTTGCAGCACTCAGGATCTTTGCTTCAGCATATGGGATCTAGTTCCCTTACCAGGGATCAAACCCAGGCCCTCTGCATTGCAAGCTCAGAGTCTTAACCACTGGACCATCAGGGAAGCCCCCTAAATGCCCAATTTTAATTGACCTAGATTAAATATTAATGTTTCAGTTGTCCTGGAACTGTCAACACATGTTCTCTTCCATCTATATTAATGCAGGATGTCAGTAATCTGCTCTTCACCTCTCTGGTGTCCCCACTGTCCTGTTTACCCAGCTTCACGTCTCCCAGCCCACTACTGTCATCACCCCTTCGTATTCACCCCGGCCCTTCTCCCTCAACAGTAGGATCACTTGATTATACCCAAACCTCTCTCTCCCCAAGTAGCTGAACTGGCTAAAGAAAAACCCACAACCACAGTAACAAGGCACATGTTATATCCATGTCCCAAGAGCTCAAAAGGCACTCAGCACCATCTGGTGACTCTCCGAGATACCAAGAAAACTTGTCCTGAGTGAAAAGTCCCTTTAGGAAAACAATGGAAGAAACCCAAAGACTAAGAAGACCTGTTGGTGTCTAGTTCAGAATCATCTCCCTATCACTGATCACTCAGTATTTTCATGGTTTCAGGGCAAAAAAGTTATGTTAATTCAAAAATATTTTTTTCATTGGTGGGCATGAATAGCCTCTTTACAGCTTATCAGTGTCCATGAGGGTTACTTGCTCCCCTGCTGAGACTCCCACTTATTCTGGGTTTAACAGTCTCTACCTCTCCAACACCCCTGTCCCATCATCAAAGAGTGGGAATTCAACAGTGGGCTCCATTCACATGGCATAAGGCACAAAAGGACTCCTCAGAATGCTTTGTGGCGTACTGTTACTTGAGGTGAGGATGCTTCCTATCATCCCCTTTCATTTGGCATGGCACAACCCAGCCCCTGAAAACCACCACCCAGATTGACAGGCAATTAAGGTCATACTACAGGGGAATGAGATGCCCTGATGTTACCATGAAAGGCAGGTGACATGTAAACCTTCGTTACCAATCATGAGACATCACTTGCCACCCTGAGGGAAATGAGAGATGAGTTCAGAAGTCTTTCAGCTCATACAACCATTTATAACAGCAAAGAAAACACTACCAGAGCCTCCCGCCTGATATGTCATCCTGAAAGACAGACAAAATATCCAGGAAAACCGTTTCCCATAAATCCAGGATGTGTCAGCTGCCTAAAGCCCCATGCAAGACTTCACACACAAGACTGACAAAGGGGACTGCTCCTAGCTCCTGGCTCTGGGCCTCTGGTTGACACATTGATACATAAGAACAAAACAATCCCAGAAAGACCATCTGAAGGAACCTGGGCTGCCTTCCAGCCAGGCTTCTGAGTAATTCCTTCCCATTTTCATTTCTAATTCCTACCTAAACCTACTTGCTCACCCCCAGGCCCTTTGCACTTCTGTCTCCCAGTGCTACTGACCTGCCCTGTTGCACACACTGCAGACCTCCTGGGTGCCTCCCACCTCTAATCACACTCCATCACCTGTTTGTCCCCTTCGGGGCAGGAGATAACCAGGACTGAAAATGCAAATTATCAATCTGAACCTGCTTAAAACTAGACAGAGAGACCAGAAGCTCAATCTGGAGGCACTTCAACATTTGAAGGATCAGTTCTAGAGATCTAAAGGTCTTATTTTTTCCTCAGCTCTCTTCAACAGGTCCTTATGATTTCAGGTTATCTTTAGTTTCTTCCTCTTGTCACTATCAAGTAGCTACAGAGGCTCCTGCTAATTTTTCCACTTGCCTGCCATGTGAAAGAAAAGAGAATTAGAAAAAGGACCACTGCTTCCAAGAACAGAAGTACGGAAAATTATTAATCTGAAATAAATAAACTGTGTTCATTTCAAAAGTGTTTATTTTTTTAGAAAGGATGTATCGAGTTTATATTTCATTTGGAAACCAACTGTTTATAAGAAGAACCAAGGACTGTGAAATTCTCTTTGGGAAAGAATGTAAAAGACCAATTAATAAATACACAGAACAATCAGCAGTAACCACTTTTTTAATATACCCAATTTCCCTGCCTCTGGAATACATCAGTAACCCTAGAACAATTTACATAGTGCTAAGCCTGTACTGGGGGCGGGGAGGAGGAAGCATCAATTTCTTTTGCCCTTTTTTCTCCTATATAAAATCATGACTCCATGGTCTTATGTCATATTAAAATAAAAAACAATAGCAGCTGTTTACATTCTAAACTTGTGAGAGAATTTCACAATGTACCTATCTGATATCTAATTTTCATCTCAAGTTTCCAAATGTTGGGTGTACAACAAAAGGTTTGGGAATAGAAAAGTTTTTAGAGACTGCAGTTGTTCTCAACACACCTCTTTTCTTTGTTTTTCTTTAAAAGCAGATTGCCATATTGTTATGGGTGGCAATGTAACTGAGTTTTAAAAAATCTATAACTCCCAAACTCCCTTGTATAAAGGAGAATATAAAGATTTGAACAAATGTCATTGACAGGCTTCTGGAAAATGCTATTCAAAGGGTTGACAGCCTTCACCTTTCTCCCTCCTCCTCTCTGGAAAGTGGACATGATGGCCAGAACTCCAGCAGCTATCTTGTGAATGGAGGTGACCTTGAAAATGGAAAGCCTGGCCTAAGAAGAACGGAACAATATAATAGAAACACTTGAGCCACTGATGAGTGTGTGTGTGTGTGTGTGTGTGTGTGTGTGTGTGTCTGTGTGTATCATATCAAAAATCTACCGACCTTAAGATTTCTTCTGCGTAAGAAAAAAATGAACCTCTAAAGTTACTAGTATCTCAGGTCTCTACGACTGGCAGCTGAAACTTTCTCAATACAGTTATTAGAAGTTATTTGACTCCTTTTTAAAGAAATTTGTCTTGCAACACTATACATTATTTGGCTGATTGAGACCACCACTAGTTCATGCTCCGCAATATCAACTGATTCCTCAGAAATGCCTGGCACACTATTCAGTTCCTACCATCATCTGACCTTCCAACTGAACAAGAGTTCTTCCAAATCTCTTCAGCTTTCCACAAACCTCCATCCTCTTTTGAATTCCACTCACCTCTCAACAATCTCATCTTTTTTTTTTAATTTTATTTTATTTTTAAACTTTACAATATTGTATTAGTTCATCTTCTACTTTAGGAGAAAAAAAATGTAGAAATCATCAGATAAGGGCCAACACAGCTCCCTCCATGAAATTCATAAACCCCCTCTTACTTCTGAGTCAGTATGGGTTAAGAGGCCAGACTCTGGATGCAGAAAGACCAGGTTGGAACCCTGTCCACTCTCTGAGAAAACTTGGGGAGATTCCTTACCCTGCCTAAGCTTCAACTCAGCTATAAAATGGAAACAATTGTATCTGTACTTCATGAGCTTTTGAAAGGATTAAAGGAGATAAATGTTTTGCATGCTGATGCCTGGAACCTAGAAAGCACTGAAACAATGTTAGTTCCTACTGTAATTAAGTCTATCTGTCACAGTCACCACAAGGTAAAGAGCCTGATAAACTGGAGGCACATAATAAACATTGCTGAATGAACTATCCATTAAAACAAATTCCATTTAAAATCTAGGGAAAATCCCTGGAAAATAAATTGAGCCCATATTACAGGTAAAGTGATATACATGTCTGTGTAACTCATCCAGAGGTGCACCACAAGCCAACGGACACGATCACATTCTCTGATTTCTTTTGCCTTTTTCTAGGTGACAGACTTGGTATTGTTAGGTAGTTAAAATAGGAACAGGAGACCAGAATGGCAGTGTCTAAAAGATAAGGAAGGGAAAAGCCCACAAAAATAGAATAAAGGAAGGTCTGAGGACCGGAGGGAGGACCTCAGGTAGAACAAACAGCACTCCTGGCTAGCCCAATTTACATAGGGCAGGCCCAAGGGAGGGAAAAACCTATGAAAAGAGGAGCCAAAGGGCTGGGGGTCTCTCTCTCTCCCCCGGGTGCTGGCACACTCCCCTACTCTCTTCACTTCGCGTCTTTGGGTCGACATGGCCTCACGCCTCGAGGACGGATTTTTCTGCTATTTTCTAAATAAAATAGAGCTGTAACAAGGAGCTGTAACACTGATCTAAGAGCTATAACACGGTCTGTTCGAGACCTGAGAGCTATAACATGGTCTGTCCAAGACCCGAGAGCTATAACACAGTCTGTCCGAGAGCTATGACATGCCGAGGGCTCTAATGTCCGTAGCTTCAAATTTTTGTTGGGACAAGACAGAACCAAGGAGAAAATACTCGCCTGACAGTATGAAGATGTGCTTGGCTGATTTAAACAGTGATCTTGGGACTTTCCTGGCGATCCAGTGGTTAAGACTCTGAGTTCCCACTGTTCCCACTGCAGGGCATATGTTCGATCACTGGTCGGGGAACTAAGATCCTATGTGCCTACTGGTGCGGCCAAAAACAAAATGATAGGGCATTTATGTGAACAAGGTTCACCTCTTGTCAAACAAAGCAATTTAAAAAGAGAAAACAGTTATCTTGTATTTGTCAGGCGAGTGTATGCTCCTCGGTTCTGCCTCGTCACAACAAAGATTTGAAGTGATGGACATTAAAGTCCTCCGTGTGTCACAGCTCTCGGGTCTTGGACAGACCCTGTTATAGCTCTCAGGTCTCAAACAGACCGTGTTACAGCTCTTAGACAAATCAGTATTACAGCTCCGTGTTACAGCTCTATTTCATTTATATAATAGTAAGAAAATCCATCCTTGAGGCGTGAGGGCATGTCGACCCAAAGACGCGAAGAGAAGAGCACCCCAGCACGCAGGAGAGAGAGACAGAGAGAGAGACCCCCGGCCGTTTGGCTCCTCTTTTTATATGTCTTTTCCTCCCCCTGGGCCTGCCCTGTGTAAACTGGGCTAGCCAGGAGTGCTGTTTATTCTACCTGAGGCCCTCACTCCAGTCCTCGGACCTTCCTTTGTTCTATTTTCCCGGGCTTTTCTCTTCCTTGTCTTTTAGCCACCACCCTTCTGGACTCCTGTTTCCTATTCTAACATATTGAACTGAAAGAACGCTGAGACATATCACAAAGCAAATGATGCCAGCTCAGAAGAGAAGCTGTATAAAAGTTAATACAACAACATAAGAATTTTCCTTTTCAAAATATAAGTAAATTATACTATAACTGATATTATCTTAAAAGAAATGATGAGACTCTTACTTTTCTAACAGATTTGGGGCACTTGGGTAGGTAAGTAAATAAATCCACAGAATGCTATGAGTTCAAGAAACCACGCCAGAAGAATTTTTAAATCACCATCCCATACACAAAAGCAGAGATGTTAAAAAAAAATAGCTGAGTAAAGATCTATATGAACACAGTGATGCCTCAAGTGACACAAAATTTAACAGTACCAAGGAAATGGTTTAGGACAGATCACCAGAGCCAATGCAAAGTACCCACACTTACGATCAGTTTGGTCAGGAACGACACTCCAGGAAATAATTATTTTGAAAAAGGGAGTATGCATGGCCTATGGGAAGTATAACACAATATCCTTCTTATATCACAAAGTAGAGTGAATGAATATATACTGAGGTTTCATCTGTCTAGGTCATTAGAGAGGGTAAGGAGTGACAGGACGGCCTGGATGTCCTAAAACCATATGGATTATAGTTAAATCTGTCTGAGAAATTTCCTGAACTATATGAATAAACAGCATGAAGGTAGGAATTGTGAATGAATAAACTGACTAAAAGTATTAGATATTTTAATATTGGAACAACGATAACAGATATTCTAAGAAGTAAGCTGATAGACTCCTTAACACAGGCGACTAAAGCAGCATTTCAAAGGCATGCTTCCTTCCTCAATGTCAGCAAAGTCGTTACCCTCCATGCACTTCAGGAGGAGTCACCAAGGGGGTTTTGTTTAAAATTCTCAGTGTTATACAGTCAGTGTTACCAGGTCCTCTGACAATAACTTCAGTCTTTTACACATAACAATGTTCTCCACCACCTAAGGAGATTGCTCCTTATTCCAAATGGCCCATTAGTGAAATAAAGGCCTATTCAACACTTGCAAGAACCCCCATGGCTCCAAACTAAGCTATTGCATAAAATCAAACTTTTAAAATAAGCCTGCTGCTCTCAGTTCTCCTTTATTTCCTCACAGGGTTGAAGTTCAGTTGAGAAACCTGAGTTTGGGTTCTGCCTCTCCCCTTACCAGCAATGAAGTAGCATCCCCTCACCCTGCTCGCCTGGTCCCATGTTTTCCATCTGCAAGATGGGAGGGTTTGATGAAATGGTCTTTCAAGTTCTTCCCAAATACACTGTCGAGCTCTTCTACATGATTTTAGATGTCCATTTGCATATTTGATTGGCAGACCTTGAGGTTATCTGCTTTCAGACATTAAGAAGGCAATTCTTTTAGGTGTGAAGTCTATTCCCGTGTTCTCTGAATAACCGACTTTTTTTTTTTTTTAACATGGAATATTGAGTCAAAGCACATTTCACTCGGTTACATTTTTCCATTAGAAATACGCTTGCCATTAAAATCATACAGCACTAATATTATCACAAATCATACCACTAAAGCAAAGAAAAAAATAAATTCATGGAGGTACAGTTGGATATGAACTGTTTAATCCAATCATGATGTTTCTGTAAATCTGTTTAGATGGCTCGCCATTTATTTGCTCATTCATTCATTCATTCATTATTTATTGAATGTGTACTATGTGTTAGGCGCTGTGCTAAATTTTATATTTATAATAGTTTTATATTTAGCACAGCACTTAGACACATGGTACACATTCAATAAAATTTTTTTAAAGCTTTCTAAAGCATAGATATCACCCAACTCATTACATTATGCTAAAGTCTCTGAGCTTTCTTGACATCAGAAGGCCCTCACTATATGCTAATATCCTCCAGTGGAGAAAGAGTTGGTTTATCCCCTCAGACTTCTTACCTTACAGAACCTCAACTACTCAAGCCCATAACTGGACTTCTGTTATACATGTCTCTATTATGCCATGATCCTTTCAGAAATTATTAATGATTCTGGTTCCAATGAACATTTTTTCAATAAATATGTGTGGTAAGGTTAGTATGTGTCAAGCAGCATGTTAGGTGTTAGATATACACAGTGAACACAGCAATGGGGTAACCATGCTATAGACTTATCATTGAGCAGATATTGATGAAAAGTGTGTAAGATCCGTAAGATGTGGTCCTATGTTCTTGGCCATTCTCATCAGTATTCTTATTATTTATTTATGTGACTGTCCTGTGGCTTTGAGTTCCTGAAAAACAGTAGGAACTCGTTAATACTTTCTAAATGAAAAAGTTCATTTAGAAGTTTCTAAATGTCTGTTTCTGATCACAAGGATATTGCTAACTCCATAGAGTTGGCTACCACCAGTAAAGAACAAACCAGCACTCATTATTAAAACATCTTTAGACATTTCTGTGGACATCCACCTCATAGGCGTGGTTGCCTCCTAGTACCCATCCTCCCCTTCCCCTTCCCTAATGGAGCCACGATTTAGTTCAAGTCTCCCCCTCTCAATGTGGCCCATAGTTCTCAGAGGAAGCCGATCCTGTCCCAGATCCACGGCTGAGTCTAGACAACGTACTCTTTCTGTGATCATCTCAATGACCTTGGTGTTGATGGTTCAGAAGTAAGCACATACCTAAGTCAACCAGTCAGACCAAAGAAAATGATTTTTAGTCTATAGCCAGAGAAGTAGTCCTTTCTTCCACTATAATTAGGGACAACTGCTGCCAGTGGTGGCAATTATCTTGTAACCATGGTGGGAGCTAGCTTTAGAAAAAGGATGACATGGAGACCAGAGTAGATCTGAGATATTAGAAAAATGAAGCCAGAACTGTCCGACTTCTGGCTTCCAGTGTGGTAATATATCTGTTTATTATTTACAGCATTTTAAGTGGAGTTTTTCGTTGCCTATAGTTAGAAGTATCTTGATAAAATCCTCTGGAAGCTATTTGTTGACCTCCACATTATGGGAAAAGAAATGTGCTTTTAGAATACAAGAATGCATTTAAATTTAAATTCTGACCAGAAGGGCAGAATATCTGCTCCAAGACCCAGCTAGAGAGTGAAGCATCCATGATTATTGCTGTAAAGTCCAAACAACATTTACTATTAATAATTTATAAGGTTCTTTTCCCTCTCTCAAAATTTGATATTTAATACCCTTGATGTTTGCTTTTAAAGTTTCTTTTGTGATTTGAAAAGGACTTCCTTTAAGTTAAAAGCAACAAAAAGCAATATTCATTGGATAATTCATTCATTCATAGAGGCAAAAAATTAACAATAAAAAACTCAAAGATGAAAAACTTCTAAAAGAATCATGGTCATAGAATCACAGGTGGAAGTAAACCTTACAAGAGTGTCTAGATGAATGCCTTTCAAACTCTTTCACTGAAAACCACAAGGGAAATGTTTATGAGAATGGAAATCATGCCTAAAGTGACCTGTCAAAAGTGTGAAATATCTTCGACACTTGACTTTTTAATCTTTAAAAAGCAAGGGGATTTTGTATTCTAGGGCAGAATATTATTCACATATAATCTTTCCCAAGCCCTTAGTGAAATTAATAGCCCAGGAAGATGAGCACTGTCTTTGCTCTGTCTGCAGGCTGTCCTCACTGACATACCACTGTGTGTCCCCACGGGCAGATGGTATGTTTACCCAACCATTACTCTCATGTCACAGATCAGAGAACAGAGGCCAAGAGAGGTTAAATAACTTGACCATAGGTCATAAGATATTACTAGCAGAGCTGAAAACAGACTCAAGCTCACTGTAACTTCCAAGACCAAATGCTTCTTTTGATCTTTGTAAGAAAATAAGACCAAATATAAATCGGAAGTTTAGCAACAGGTGTCCCCAAATTCATGAGACTGTGGGTCATATGCTGAAATGCCCACCTCAATGACTTTGCACTTGCTCTGCTTTTTGTCTAGAAGACTCTTCTAACTCCCTCTATGGCTGGGTGCATCCCAGCATCTCTATCTCAGCTCATACCTTGTTGTTATTGTTTAGTTGCTAAGTCATGTCTGACTCTTTTGTGACCCCATGGACTGTAGTCCACCAGGCTCCTCTGTCCGTGGGATTTCCCAGGCAAGCATACTGAAGTGGATTACCATTTCCTTCTCCAGTGGATGTTCCCTACCCAGGGATCAAACCTCTGTCTTCTGCATTGGCAGGTGGATTCTTTACCACTGAGCCACCTGGGAAGCCCCAGCTGAGACATTACTATTCTACAAAAGCAGCCTTCCCTGACCACCCTATCTAAAGTGGTCCTCCCACCTCCAGCTATGTTCTACCATATCAATCTGATCTGGTTCCTTCATAGAACATACCACAATGTGAAATTACGTATGTATTTGTTCCCTTTCTGGTTCCCTCCTGCTTGAACATAAGTTCTACACAGAACAGACCCTTTCTGTTATTGTTAACACCAGAATTGGGAGTAGGCACATAGAAGATGTTTGAGAAATACTTTTTAATTGTAAATAAGGACCCTATGCTGTCCTATCTCTTTTTCCAAGCTCCCACTCTCCTACAACAACTTTCCTCCTTCATCTTTGGCTTTTCAAGTATTATCCATACTAAGGACAACCCAAATCTTACTTCTTTCAGGAAGCCTCCCTTAGATCTATTTACCCAACTAGCTAGTGAGGACATGGAGAACAGGAAACTTGTCTTATTCATGTTTATACACCCAGATCCTAACATAGGAGGACCTTTGATTCTAGCCCTTCCCTCCCATCACCTGCTCATTTGCCTTTCTCATCTCAGTGCATTTTTTTCTGGTTCTAGAAGACCATGTCAAGCTTATCCTACACATGACTAACTGTATTTTCCATTATGCCAATTCTGTTCCTTAAACACTTCAATGCAAATTTTAATTCTGTCATTTCATTTGTTCCCCCTTCCCCAATGCGTTCTTTTCCTTCTGTCATCCAGGTTCTCTTTTTTACCTCACAGTATTCTTTCCTTTGGGCTTTCTGTGCTGTTAGAGAGCTTCTGTTTCTTTGTAGTTGATGAGGATGCCTAAGTTATTTAAAATAGCATGCTATTTCCTGTAATAAATTTTCCTCAGAAGTACTCTCTTCTTCTGATCCTTCAGCTTGACACCTCTTCCGCTTAGCCTCCGCTGTTATTGTGTGGGCCCCAGACTTAGAAGTTCCCCTGTTTTCATCTTTAGAAGGAGGGGAGTTCTAGTCAGATTCATATATTGACCAAACAGGTTATTCAGAGAGCTCTTATCCCTATCACTGTCTGGTAGAGAAGAGGGCTAATCCTGGATGTAAAGCAAAGGGAGGTTTGGTGTGTTGGCTCTCTCCTGGCTGCAAGAATCTAGCCTAATTTAGAGCAGCTCCAATGGACCTACGTGGGATATACTCCCAATTCTTATCAAATGATGGATTTCAGAAGAACTGGAAAAGCCACGGCCACCAATGTACATGCGGTGAAATATTCCCTAAGACGCAGTGCCCTCTTCCTCCAGCCCCCTCTACGCTGTGTTTCACTCTGTTGCTTTCTAAATGGATTGCCTTCACATGGATACTGAAAGCAACGGGAACAGAATTTAAGCCTCTTCACAGGAAATGAAGTAAAAGAATAAAAGCAAGAGGCCAAGAACTGAACCTTACCATTTGCAAAAATTAAGGACTGGAGGAAGAGAGGGAGAGAGAAGCAGCAGTCCAAGAGCTAAATGACAGCCATGTAATGTCACAGAGATGACCTGAGGCAGAAGGAAAGCTGAAATACTGTGAAGACGTGACCATCAGCGTCAGCGATTGCATCAGGGAGAAAGAATGAATACTGCGTGACTGGGAGGTCCTCATGTCCGTGGACTCTTCAGAGGGATAATGAAGAGGATCACTCTGGCAGGTAATTAAGCAATGAATAAAACGATGAAGAAAGGAAAACCAGGGCATGCTTGCTGAGAAAGATTGACAGTGAAATACAGGAGAGAAATAGGGAGTGGGTGTCTATTTCAATGTTGTAGGAGAGATGTTAAAATCTGTGAGCACTATTTAAATCTCTAAGTAAAAATAATTGGTGTGATTGTCCTTTTTGCATTGGGGAAGACTATCTCAGGTTTAGAAAACATAAGAGGAGCCACGAGTACACTCTTTTTTAAAATAAAGGGTCATAAGTGGGATGAGGGGAAAGAACGCAATTCCAGAAATTAGAAATCTGAGAAAACTGGGTAAAAAATCTATAAGGGGAAGTTCCGTGGCTTTTTGAACACTGCATCCAATAATTTCTCCCTTAATTCCACTAAGTACCATGGAATTTGGGGACCTCTCTTTTTAGAATTTTGTAAAACTGTTATATGGCTCCAATACCAACAAACAGGTTATTCTGTAGGCTTCTTGCCAAATTCTGAAGGCTTCTTATAACTAAATAGAACACTGAACTTGTATGACTTGATGGCTAGACATTACCATACTCACTGAGCACAAAGATTATAACAGAAGAAAAAGTGAAATTCCATTGAAGAGTGTTTAAAATATATGCATTTTATAGGTAAGGAAAAGTCATTAAATACTACCTTTCATCTCTCACATGCTGAGAGCTTCAAAGAGCTATGCTTTTCAACCACCATCCAGCAAGACTAAGTGACAACACAAAGGATCTTGGCCACCAGCAAATTTGGTAAAAGTGTTGGAACCCAAGAACCAGGAGTACTGTGCATCTCAGCTATGATCTACAACCCCAAAGACAGCCCCAAGAAGATCCCACCCATCCAGGAACAACAAAAGCACACACTAGCAGACAATCACTCCATTAGTCTAACCATCTATTAGCCACTTTTACTTCATGTGTCACTTGAGAAAGGTAGCGAATTGCAAACTCTGCCACTCTAAGAACTAATTCCTGCCCTGGAGAAGAATCCTCAACCCATCAACTGCTTAACTATTTTAACTTCTAAAAAGGGATTCATTCAAGTAAGCCAGACAGAGAAAGACCAATATCATATGCTGCATAAATGTGAAATCTAAAAAAAAAGAAAAGATACAAATGAAAGTATATACAAAGCAGAAATAGACCCACAGATATAGAAAACAAAATTGTGGTTACCAAAGTGCAAAGTGGGGGATAAATTAGGAGTTTGGGATTAACATATACACACTACTATATATAAAATAGATAACCAACAAAGGGCTACTATACAGCCCAGGGAACTATACTTGCTATTTTGCAGTAACCAATAAGGGAAAAGAATCTGAAAAAACATATATATGTATAACTGAAACACTTTGCTGTATACCTGAAACTAACACAACATTGTAAATCAAATATATACTTCAATACTAAAAAGAAAAAAACAGTAAAATAAAATGAGATGCACTCATACAAGTAATATTTGAAGACTCCTATGTTTCAGCTCTAAGACTGGAGGAAACAGGTCATTTATTTGGGCACCAATACTGAACCGAGTCTCTTCGTTATATGAGCAGAAGGATAAAGATCATATATACTAAGAAACAATATCCAAAGCATTAGGCTCAAGGGGCTAAAATCAAAGGGAGAGAAAAGACTCACAGGTTATCCATGTGCTTAAGTGACAGTAAACCCACCTAGGGATGACATTATTCTCATAGGTGGCAACTGCCATTTTTATTAAGAATCTTTCCTATAACATCTTTCAGCCTCTAATCTAATTTTTCTCCCGGATACTGGGCTTGTCAACTGAGCCTAACTTTCCATAGCAAAGAACCTTTCGATGATCTGACCTAACCTTTTTCTTAAGTACAGTCAACATAAATGGAGGCTGACACCACTTTTCAAGTCGTATGTCAATATACAAGCATGACCAAGAATGTACCTCTTCCCAGAGGAGCTGTAGAGGAATTTGGGATCATCAACATGTCAATTCTCCAGAGAAATCTACAGTATAAGATGAGCTCACTTGTGCGTAATTAAACTAAAAATAAATTCTGTCATATTATATGGAAATGACTGCTGACATTTTCCCCACACATAACTCTAGGCTGAGGATAAAAGCAGCCTAGCATTTTGTTGATTTTGAAATTCATTTATCCTACTAAATGCATAACATCAATTATTTAACTCCTTCTTCTACATATTTTAACCAGGGTATACATCTTAGTTTCTGCATACTCAGTCCTTTTAACAGAAATTAATTGAAAAGTTAATAGGCCTACTATAGCTAGCTGCTATAACAGGCTCTGAGGACATCATAAGGAAACATAAAGAAGCTCTCTGCCTTCGTGGAACTTACACGGAGCTTACATTTTAGTGGATGGATACGCAAATGCACCATCTACTAAACACAGCGCAGCAGTGCTTTCCATCACAGTGAGATCTGCTTTCTTTCTTAGCTTTGGAAATATCTGCATACTGAAGTGAAGTCACTCAGCAACTTTTTAGCAGATTCGCGTGATATTCAGTGGGCTTTTTTTCCCCTACCGCACACTGTTCTCCCTTGCATAAGTTACCTTTAATGGAGGTTATTTTTTCCCAGTTTAACCTCACCAACCCTCCCCCCGCAGCATTACTCATTCTCCCAAAGTGTACTAAATATTCTTTTGCAGATTGTATGTTCATATGAGAGGACCTTGTTTTGAATGGTACTTTCTTGGCCTTGATCTCATCTTTTACAAGATCTCCAAAGTCTCCTTAAGTGGCATAAAGTGTGATCACTTCTTATCTTTTCAGGTCACTTCTTACAACTCACTTTACAGTCCACAATATGGCTTTTATTTCTCAAACACGCATGCTCCGTCTTACCCCCAAAGCCCTTGCTCATGCTTTATATGCCACCTGGAACAGGCTTTGGCCACATTCTTTCTGAGGCAAAACACTTTTTCATCCTTGAATACTTAGTTCAGACTCTACCTTCTCCAAGAAACTTTCTCTGAGCTTTCTATCTGGGCTCCCCAGGAGTCCTTTAAGTTCTCTGTGCTGGCACAGTACACAAGAACGAACTGTATTAACTGAACTTGCCACACGGTATTATAATCATCTGGCAGCAGATCTAAAAGGAAAGATTCAAGTCCTGGTCATGTTTGTGAACTTATGTCTTGCACAGTGCCCTCCATATGCCAGATACTATTTGCCCAATAAAGACATATTTGCCCAATAAACACTTCAGTGAATTTAAAAACATGCTTCAGTAAAATTCTTTAACAGAAAAAACAGCAAGTGACAAAAACTTACAAAATTATCAAGATCCCTAAACGAAAGAATGCTTCTTAACTTGGTCCCAATGTTTTCCTTCTTTTCAACACAAGCTGTCTATTTTTTAAGCTCTGGGTTTTAACTAGATATTAAACACAAGTAAACACTTGTTTCAACTTGAAAAATCCTACAGGGATCGTGGAAGTTGATAGAGGAAACACAGTAAGCAACTGAACAAATATCTGTTATGAGATTTACCCTCTGCCCAGGAGACACCAGGAAGAACTTCATTAGCAAAGATCTTCCTTCACCTATGAGGTAATGAAAAGGGAATTGCCAAAGCCCTCAAGGCAAGGAACGGGTGACATCAACCTTATCCTGAGCAATCTGAATCTATCTGCAATGCCATGTCCTCCAGAAGGGGCCTGGATGAGAAATGGGAGTTAGCCCCGTTTTCATTCATGGTTTTTTCCCACTCTGAGCAGCTGCCCTTCTAACAAAAAGATGAACTTGCACTTTGGTTATGGAGATCACAGGCAGGCTTTATTTTTTTTCTTTTTGCCTCTTTCAGTCGTTACTTTCTTATTTTGGGGCCAGCTATCTTTTTAGTAAAATTCCTAAGCCAAATAGGTTTTGAATTTCTGTCTGTTGTATAATAATGTATAATAAAGAATGTTATATAATTGTTGTTCAGTCGCTGAACTGTGTCCGACTCTTCACAACCCCATGGTCTGAAGCACACCAGGCTTCCCTGTCCTTCATCATCTCCTGGAGTTTGCTGAAACTCATGTCCATTGAGTTGATGATGCCATCCAACCATCTCATCCTCTGTCACCCCCTTCTCTTCCTGCCCTCAATCTTTTCCAGCATCAGAGTCTTTTCCAATATATAATGAGGAATGCTTTTGTCCTGATTTCCTGGAAGGGAGCTTCCAAACTCAGAACTGCCCAAGTCACAGGAGTATCTTTGTTACTCATGGTAGATTCTCAGACCATGCCTGAGTTTATGCTAATGAAGCAACTCTAGGTGGGCTCCTAGTTTTGGGTTGGAGGCCAGCAGTGCTAGAAAGATCATCCATGAGATTACAAGGATGGGACTTAAAGCCCTGTGATAAAAAACTTGACCTCTGGGGAGGGAAGTGGGGCTAAGGATTGAATTCAATCATATGGCCAATGGTTCAGTAAGCCACTCCTATGCAATAAAAACCCCAATATAATCTTTGGACCTAAGGCTCTGGTGGGATTTCTGGTAGATGGACAAACTGACATGTCTGGAAGGCACTGTCCTGATCATAAGAAGAGAACACTTGAAAGCTCCCTCTGGACCCTGCTCTATAAGTCTCTTCATTTGGCTGGTTCTGATTTGTTCAGATCAGTTCAGTCGTCAGTCATGTCCAACTCTTTGTGACCCCATGGACTGCAGCACAGTAGGCTTCCGTGTCCATCACCACTCCCCGAGCTTACTCAAACTCATATCCATTGAGTCGGTGATACCATCCAACCATCTCATGCTCTGTTGTCCCCTTCTCCTCTTTCCTTCAATCTTCCCCAGCATCAGGGTCTTTTCCAATTAGTCAGCTCTTCGCATCAGGTGGCCGAAGTACTGGAACTTCAGCTTCAGCATCAGTTCTTCCAATGAATATTCAGGATTGATTTCCTTTAGGATTGACTGCTTTGATCTCCTTGCAGTCCAGGAGACTCTATGATTTGTATCCTTTATAATACAACTATAACTATAAACAATAGTGCTTTCCTAAGTTCCTAAGTGGGTCATTCTAGTGAATCATCAAACCTTAAGGGGTTATAGGAACCCCTGAATTTGTAGTCAGCTGATCATAAGTGAAGGTGGCCCAGAGAAACCCAGAACTTGCAACTGGCATCTGAAGTGAAGGCAGCCTTGCCGGGAACTCTGCCCTTGACCTGTGGAATCTCCAAGAGGTAGTGGTGGTATGATACTGTTCTACTATGGTAACTACACAAGTGCCATATTGATTCAGCATGAATAAAAAAAAAAAAAAAAAGTCAGGTCTAGAGTCAGGGGAGCTGGGTCCAGGATCAAACCTGCCATTTAATATCTCTGTGCTCTTGACAAGTCACGTAACTGCTCCGAGTGTCAATTTTCTCCTCAGTAGAATGAAAGGGCTGGACTCGGTAGTGGCTTCTGCGATTTCCTCTCTCTCACTGTTACCATTAGGCCTCAGTTTGGAGGAGAAAACAAGGATTGCTTTTTCATCGGGATGATTTTCTCTACAGCCTCCTATTAGCAACAGTTCACAAACAGGTTTGAGGCCATTGTATTTGCTGGTAATTCACAGGCTTATTTCTGAAGTAATTGTAAAAATGATTTCCCCACAGTTCAAAAAGGAGGCAAAGTACAACGATAGGTTACAACAGAATGCTCAGAGAAAGGAACTGTGCAGGTTAAGAGATATTAGGAGTGAAGATGGTGATGAGTGAGGTGGGGATGAGCTAAGCCACTGAGATGTAGGACCACGGGATGGATAACAGGAAAAGGAACAGGGAGAAAGTGGATAGCACCTGATGCTACTATAATTCCAAAAAGTGCTTGTTGGTCACAGTGAAGATAATGAAAATCAGGTGACATAAGAGAAAGGCTTTGAAATGGTGAGAAATTGCAGGGGAACAATAATTGAAACCAGATGTTGGATACAGTAGTTGTTATACACAAGAGGTTATTAAGCCCTTGAAATGTGACTACTCTGGACTTAGATGTGCTGGAATGTGTGAAATGAAGACCAGATTTCAAAGATTTAGTATGAATTTTAAAATGGAATATATATCATTAAAATTTTTCATATTGGCTATTAATACATGTTAAAATGACAATTGGGGGATATATTAGACTAAAATAAATAAAATTAATACTTTTAATTTTTTTAATGTGGCTAAAGGAACATCGTCAATGACATCTGAGGACTAGCATTGTATTTCTGTTGGGAGCACTTACAGACATGTTTAGATGTGTCTAGGGGTATATGACGGATTCTAAGTGTTTAGTATCAGTTTGATGAATCTGAAGAAATGAAAGAAAGCATGGCCATCATTAGAGAAGTCTGCTAAAGAAGCAATGTCTTCATGGGAAAGCTGATTTTCAATATCAGGAAGGAAATAAAGGGTTATTTGAAAAAAAGGATGTGATAGAGTGTAACAGAGGTATTACCTGGTGCCAAGGTAAGGATCATATTGCAACATATAAATGTATCACATCAACACCCTTTACACTTTACCCTTACACAGTGTGTGCAGGTGTGCTCAGCTGCTCAATCATGCCCGACTCTGCGATCCCATGGACTGTAGCCCGCCAGGCTCCTCTGCCCATGGGATTCTCCAGGTAAGAATACTGGAGTGGGTTTCCATCCCACTCTCCAGGGGATCTTCCCGACCCAGGGATCGATCCTGAGTTTCCTGCATTGCAGGTAGATTCTTTACAGTCTGAACCACCAGAGAAGCCCCGCCTTACACAGTGCTATGTCAATTCTATTTCAGTTTAAAAAAAAAAAGAGAGAAAAAAAAATAGGTATAGTTCAAGTGTCAGGGGCAGGTTGGTAAATAAAATCACAAGAGAGGCAGGGACTTTGACATTCACCTACCCCCAGGCTGATTCCAAAGCTGATAGCATTTCCTTTAGTTAAGACCAACTTCTTTTTGGAAAGTAAGGTGGATGAATAAGTCATCCAACTATAATACAGTCAATTAGCAAACATTTATTAAGGATTTAACACATCCTAGGCTCTAGAGATCTGAAAATGAGTAAGTTCCTGCCCACAAATTGTTCTCAGGTTAGTAGGATAAACAAGAATATAAAAATAGATAAATTCCAATATGTGCTGTGCTTAGTTGCTCAGTCATGTCCAATTCTTTGCAACCCCATGGACTGTAGCCCACCAAGCTCCTCTGTCCATGGGTATTCTCCAGGCAATAATACTGGAGGGGGTTGCCATTTCTTCCTCCATGGGTTTTCCCAACCCAGGGATAGAACCCAGGTCTCCTGCACTGCAGGCAGATTCTTTATCATCTGAGCCACCAGTGAAGTCCAACTCTAATACAAATCGTGGCAAATACAGTAATTGTGTGTAAACTAAGCCCTGGGGTCAGAGCTGACAGTGAGATATCCACAGCTTAAGGCCTGTGTGCTGTTTCCATTGGGTCATGTGTGGTAGAAAGAGTCCATTCAGCACAGTTTCAATTCTAGCGACAAAAGGGTCATGCCTTCTTTTACTTAAAAACATTAAACCTTTTGACTGGGGGGAAAACATGTTTTTCCCATACTACTTTTACAAATATAAAGGAAAATAACTGATAGTTTACAAACGTACTCAACTGTTTCTCATTTAAACTATAATTATCCTTCATTCAAAAAAAATTTAAAAACACCAGCTTATATCCTGCAATATTATTTTTAGAAGACTTTCTATAAAACAAAATATGCACACAACTGCTACCTGCTTTCACTATCTTAAGATGCCAGATGGTTACAAGAGAGGATATTTCTTTCATTTTCCTAACTTCTTTTAAAAAATAAAATACAGTGTGTTTGGTACAGTTAGTTTCTAAAAGGTATAATGTGAAACAGCAAAATCTCCTTAGCATAAACAAATCAGCCTGTGTTGACCTTTCTGGTTCTTCTCCTTGTTCAAAGGTACCACAGTCAGGTGAAGATAACTTTTAATAACAACTGGTTTGCATGTGTTTATTGAGTGGGGTGGGGGTGGCGCACATACACGTGTGTTTGGGGCAAGAACTGACCATCTCTGGGGCTCTAGTTATTGTGGTTAGAACAAGTCCATGATGGAGCAAAGCCAAAGGGTGTTAGAATCTGAATAAACTGGATCCAAATCTTATCTCTATGGCTTACTAAATTTAGAACCTTGGGAATATGAACAACTTCTCAGAATTTCAGTTTTATCACCAAGATAATGGAGCTCATATGCTTCACACCCAGAGCAGTGTGAAAATTAAATGAATAATCTGCTAAATAGGAAGGCACTCAGTGTCAGTTCTCCAATGTTTCTTTCCTACAAACTTCACTGCCCCTTCGGACCTGGTCATGGCCATCTACCTCCAAAAGAATGACAAAGCTGTATCAAGCAGCAGAATAGCTATTCTTCTCCTAAAGGTATCAGTGCATCAGTGAAAGCAGTCAACCACATCCTGTGTATTAAAATGAAAGAACATGGTTCTAAAATAAAACTGTCATTAATTTCTGTAAAAATCAACTGCTTAAGGATTTTCTAGCAAAATTAATCCAAGCTAATTGAATAGTCCTTGAAGAGCAGGAAAATCATGAGGGCCATCACAGACTATTGATTCAGTTTCTACAAAGTTGAAAAGCAAATTATAGAAAGTTGTGATGAGAATCTCCTTATCAGCATGAATAAAGGCTCATAAACTTCATTCACTGAATTCCAACAGTCTAAAATTCAATAGAAGAACTATGTCTTAAAATAACCCTAAGAGGGTGTGTTTTATCAGAAAAATAACCTACCTTAAGGCATCTGTAAAAAGAAATAAGATATAAACTTATTTTTTATTGAGCAAAGCTTTTCAATTTTGGATAGCAACGTCTTTTTTTTTTGAGTAAGTATAATTTCCACAAAAAAGTTCCTAGGGAAAATAATAATCCATTTGATTAAAATAAAATCACAATGCTGAGCACAGTCTCCAGTGATTAGAACACTTACTGAATGTGCAGGAAATGACAAACAAGCAGAAAAAGCAAGTGTGCCTTAACAACATGTTACAAGGCCATACATCAATTCATGTAATTTTTTTTTTTTAAAGTCATTTAGAACAAGTAGATATTTTTAAACCAACTATATGGGCGAGAATGCTCAGAGAGGTGAGTGACTTGCCCAAGGTCACACTGCCTACGTGGACCAGAACTCACATCAACTGATTTATTTGCTCTCCTTTAAACACTTAGTGTTGGAACCCCACTGAAGTTATTCAGCTTCCCAGGGCACACAGGAATCCTCTCAATAACAATCTTGACATGTGGTTATTTGCTCTCTATTTAATAGTTCCAATGACTCACTCTTTTTATAAGGTCACTGTTGCCTTTTCTGAAATCTAAATCGTCTCCCCAGTTATTTTTAGCCTTTGGCCCTGAGCCACACAGCATAAATCTAATCCCTCCTCCACAAAGGGGGTGTCCTCTAGAACTCTCTGTATATCAAAACTAAACACCGCTGGGATTTCCCTGGTGGTCCAGTAAGTAAAAGATTCTGTTTCTGATGCAAGAGGCACAGGTTTGATCCCTGGTCGGCAAACTAAGATCCCATATGCTGAGCAGCCAAAAAACGAAAAAAAAAAGCTAAACATTCCTTCCTCCCATCTGGTTTTACCATGAGGTGCTGCTATGGGTGTCATCAAAGTACGATGTCAGAAAATCCTTGCTCATTTCTACCTTCCCATTTCCTGCCACCTTTCTATTTTCATTTCATAATACCCCTGAGGTGTTTAAAATGGAATCATGCATAGACTGACAAATAAAGCAATGTAAAATTAAAAGGCAACCAGTATCAATAACTACACTCATCCTGGATTATTGATATTCCTGAAATATGTGGCGCTCTTGCATGGAAGATTATTTATAATTTCTCTCTGTCAGGATCAACAGTTATCAAATCTCTTCATCTTTCACATTCAAAGACAGAATCATCCAATCACACAATAAGCATTTACTGAATATCAACTACACGTCACGTTCTATGCCTTGATCTATGACAAGCACTACCCATAGAAAAACTGGTACTAACCTAAAAAAGGCTAATAGTATTATTATCATCATATAACTTTCACTGAGCATTTACGGTGTACTAAGCACAGTTTCAAGTGATTTACATTTACATGCATTAACTCACTTAATCTTCACAATGACCAGAAGTAGGTGCTATTGTGATCATCATTTTTTGATAAGGAAACTGAGTCCCAAAGACACAGGGGAATTTACCCAAGACCCCCAAGCCAGTAGTGGCTGCCCCCAGGGCCTGGGGTAAGAATTTCAAAGAAAGTAATTTCTCTTTCTTTTTCCAGTCTTTTCTTTCTTTCTTTCAGTTTTTCTGTTATTTCTCAGCTGCCTCAAAGTGAAGTCACTCAGTCACGTCTGACTCTTTGTGGCACCATGGACTGAAGCCTATCAGGCTCCTCCATCCATGGGATTTTCCAGGCAAGAATACTGGAGTGGGTTGCCATTTCCTTCTCCAGGGCATCTTCCCAACCCAGGGATTGAACCCGGGTTTAGATGCTTTACCATCTGAGCCACTAGGGACTAAGGAAGAAATGAAAGTCACTCAGTCATGTCCAACTCTTTGTGACCCCGTGGACTATTCTATCCACGGAATTCACCAGGCCAGAATACTGGAGTGGGTAGCCTTTCCCTTCTCCAGGGGATCTTGATCTTCCCAACCCAGGGATTGAGCCCAGGTCTCCCGCATTACAGGCAGATTCTTTACCAACTGAGCCACATGGAAAGCCCAGAAGGAAAGGAATGGGGCAGAGAACAGGGAGTTAGGGTTTTCACAGCAAGAGGCCCATCATGTACAAGATGCCAAGCTGGGGAGGCTGGTGCTTTCCAGGAACAAGTACCAGGCTGAGGGAGAGGGAAGGGAGAGGAATACTGCCAAGGAGGGACTTTCTGATGGGAGGGTCTTTGAGTGAAATGAGGAACCACAATATATTTAGCAACATAACATATTCACTAATTGATTCCCTCTATTTAAGTATTATAAGCATTAAAGACATCTTTATTAAGAAGGTAGCATTACAAATATTTAGAATTTAATATTATCTATAGTCTTCTTTTCCGTGAAGTTGCTTCAGTTCATAATAAACGCAAAAGGAAAGAAAAGCAGCAAGCATCTCCCTGATTAAATTTTTAAAAGGGAAGCACCATTATAAAATGCATTTATAGATTATTCCACTTGTGAAATTTCATTTGATAGATATCACCATCTTCTTAATCTTTGGACCGTGAAACGTTTAAAAGGTCTTTTGGTTTGTGTGTTTTGGGTTTTGAATTAAAAAGGCTCTTCAGCGGTCCCTTAAAAATGTAGCCTAACTAAAAATCTACAAAATCAGTAGAAGAATTTCATTACATATATATACATACACACGCACATATAATCGTATAGCTGCAATATTAGCCTTCAAGTTCCCTTGGTACCATTTGAAGAAGAGAGCTGGATCCTGACTAATGTCCTCACGTGTGTTAGTTGCTCAGTCATGCCCAACTCTTTGCGACTCCATGGACTGTAGCCCACCCGGCTCCTCTGTCCATGGGATTCTCCAGGCAAGAATACTGCAGTGGGTTGCCATTTCCTTCTCCAATATCCTCATAGGCTAATCATTTTTTAAAAGTTCACTTTGACTCATGTAAGCCAATACTGTTAAAAATATACCATCCCTAATATTTCCCTGATACCCTGAGATGATCAATAATTCCAGCTCCCAGGCTTTTCAGGAGTTAATGTTACATTACTACAGATTCTTCTGTGCAGACTGCCAGTGGCAGGGCCATCTGATGCCTTTCTCTTTGTTGTTGATAGAAAGGACCTTGAGAGGCTTTTGTACTGTGAAACCACGCACACTCTTTAGCAGAGGCAACTCATTTACCGTTCAGGCTTTCGATCTGTTAGATCAAGAGGTTAGACAATACAATCTCTAAGGTCCTCTCTGCTCTCATGTGCAATGATTGTGTGAACTGTGGCCAACTTGGTTTCCTCCTTGATAGACGTGGAGTGTGACAGAGAGCTTGACCTCAAGGCTACCATTAAAAAGTCTATCTTAGCCATGTAAAAGGCTATGTCCTTTTAGGCAGATGTGACATACAGGCTAGAAATTCACACTGATCAAATGATTCATTTAGTCACAAGACTTTATATTTTTAATGGGCCAGTCTACCCATTGGAAGCAATGAAGACAAAGGAGGGGTACAACTCTGAATGCTAGCACGCAGTAGAGCACGCTGATCTACGTGAGAAGGTCCTGTGTGTGGCAGGTGGGAGAGGAAAGATCTCTCTACTTCCTTCCCTCCAAGAATTCTCATGGAGCCATTCTATTTAGATTTCTCACTCTTTGCTTGCCATCCCTCTCCCTCTATTTCCCATCTTGCCCAAGAAAATTCTACATAATCTCTCTTTATTATTTAGAGCAATTCAGTTCTCTCCATGCTCCTCTTATAAACTCAATTTCAGGCCCAGTTTTAAAAAATGCAAACCCAGTGGAGAGCCTTTCCTTAAAAATAATCACAAAGTCTAACATAGTGTCCTGGTTTTAAATAATGACATCTTACCATTACAGATATCTTCGAATATGTGCCCTAAATGATGGACATCAACTCTAAACAAAAGTTAGCCTAAGGTGTATTATAATATCATGACTTCCAAAGGGGACATTACAAGTGTATTACTCATTATAATCTTATACATTAATACAGTTATTCTCAAACTTGAGAACATATCCAAATCAACTAGAAAGCTTGGCAAAACATAGATTTTTGGGCCTCATCTCCAGAGTCTTAGTTTTGGACCGTTTGGAAATTTGCATTTCAACTTGTTCTGTGCATTGCTAATACTGTCCCTTTAAACATCCCTGCTTTAACACAAGTTCTCATCCCTCCACCTGAGAAGGGCAGAAGCGCATCAGAGTGCTTTTAGGAACATAATGGCTGGAGCTTTCTGCCAAAGGGGTAGGTAGCAAATACTTTCACCTGTCCCCTTTCAGCCCACATAGAGTGATGAATCATGCTGTTCCCACAGATTCTAGTCTATTTCCTGTAAGATCTACTGAGCGAGGGCCCGTGTGGTCTCACATTAATCATCCTGCCCAGACCCCTGTCATCACAGTAAGGATATGCTCAAGGCTTACATTATAAATGTGAAACTGTAGAAGATGATGTTTATTTCCATCCCTATAGTTTTCCCTTAATCACGGTGATTGTTGCTGATTACTCCGGAATGCTGGTGGGAGACAATATGTAAAGAATGAAAATTTTGAGGGAGATGAAAACAGTTGATATGGTACTCGATGCTTCATGTGTTTAGTGTGTAAACATGATAATAATTTTTGTATTCTTTTGAGCAGGTGACAGATGGGTGACTTCGGGCATAGAAAGGATTGATGCTCTGATTTGATGGGTGCTCCCACGACATCATTGACAAGGCTTTGTCAACAAGAATCACAATCAAAATTTTAGCCACTGTTCAGCATCAACTACTCAGCATCTTCTTACCAGTGAAATTTCTCCTGAAATCAGATGTTTCTGCAGGATTGCTTAAATTTACCAACCTAATCAATAAGCATGTATAATACATAAACTCACACAACACAGTGACAGGCTCTATAAGAAACATCTGTGGCTGAAATTAAAGAATCACCTTAATGGTTCAGTGTAGAAAGCGAAGTTTCTCCCATATTATCTCTTTCCTGACTCCTCTGTCATGCATGACCTCATTGTTTATATAAAAATGGCCAGTAAAACTCTTCTTCAAAGTGGGTTCACCCCAGAGTGTCAGATCACATCAAGATATACAAGCCCCTACCATCACAGCAAAAAAAAACAAACCAAAAACCCTTAAAACTAAAAATCAGATGGTGTGCTTATTTCCAAATGGGTGCATGCTAAGTCAGTTCAGTTGTGTCTGACTCTGCGACTCCACAGACTATAGCCTGCCAGGCTCCTCTGCCCATGGGGTTTCTCCAGGCAAGAATACTGGAATGGGTTGCCATGCCCTCCTCCAGGGGATCTTCCCAGCCCAGGGATTGAACCCACGTCTCTTACATCTCCTGCATTGGCAGGCGGGTTCTTTACCACTAGCACCACCTGGGAAGCTCCTTATTTCCAAGGCCAGGGTTTAAAGGTTTACATTAAATGTGATTTTTTTTTTTTTTTGGTATGGAGAAGTCCCATTTTTTCACTCTTACCAACCCGTTCTTAGAGATGCTAGAAATTCAGCTGGCATGAGAATTAAATAGATTTTTTAAAATTTAATTTTAAAATAACAGATATGTCTTTTTAGTCGCAGATAAATTTTTCATGGGTGATAGCTTGAAATCTCTGTCTGATTTACTGGGAAAAGAGGAGGAGGGGGCTAAGGTAGCATCATGAGGTGATTTTTCATGAAAACAGAAAACCTGTATGCTCAGCTGATGAACGTGTAGAGTAGATTAATGTTGATTACTTGGCACACACTAAAAGACTGATTTACAGAATGTATGTTTCTCAGATATTAGAAATATTTTAACACTTTAAATGGCCATTATATATCCTTCTGGGGGAGAGTGAACTTCTAAATCTGTCCAATATTTAGTCAGTTCCTCTGACACTGGGTTTGCTGGATACCTGTTTGTTCTTTCTTCTCGTGTTCTTCTCTACTTTGTTTAGCTCAATGATCTGGGGCATGATTATACTTAAGAACTCGTGACATGGAAACTTATTATTCAATTATCAAATCTTATTGGATAGAGACTGTCTTATAAACAGTGTCATACAGAAGGATGCCCAAGATGGATATGTGATAGTACCTGTCTTAAAGATGAATATAGTTCAGAGGGACAGACAGACATATAACTAGATGAATTACTGTAAAACTAATGAACAAATACCTATACTGGGAATGCTAGGTACAGAGAGATTCACTTCCTAGGGATATGAAGGTGACTTCAAATGGAGGCTTTGGCTGAGCTGAGTTTCCAAGGATGTATTAGCAAATGGAAGAAGAGAAAGGGAGAGAAAGGAAAAACATTCATACAGGTTCTATCTTTCCTTCAATTTGCATAAAGGACAAATTCCTAACTTCCTATGACAGAAAGTCAGAACTGTAGAATTTCACTTTATATTTACTTTCACTTCCATTTGTAGCCAATGTTACGGAATCTCTCTAATAAATTACTAAAGATGTGTTGCAGCTAAAAGCATAAACTAGAAGCATATAGCTGACCTGAAAGAGAGAGTAAGAAGAAAATGAATGCTGCCCCTACAATTCAGCATTATCTGTCCTTTTTTTAAAAGCAAATTAATCTGATTAAACTAGCTTAAACATCAAACAGCAATTGCTTAACTTTTGTTGAAAATGTTTTATATGAGGGTTTTGGCTCTTTAAGAACATTATATGAAGACATAATTTCAAGTACCCTATATCATATTTTAAATTATTAATTATAAAAAGCTGTTAGAAAAAAGTATGTATATTAAACTAGCTGTACTAGTTACGGGAGAAAAAATTTTAAGACTTTCGGCAAAGAAAAAAGGAAACCAAAAAGATTAAGTAGAATGATCCTTCTTACTGGGGGCAAGACTCATAAAGCCATTTTCCTCCAGTTTTACTCTGAACTACTAGGCTGAGATGTCCAATGAGAGGTCTATGTACAATCAGCTCAGAAAGTGCCATGAATGCAAACCTCTGGCTAAGACACCACTTAGCAAGCCCAACAGCTAATGGTCACAGTGAACTGATAGAAGTTAAAGATGAATGGAAAATGTATCTTTTTCTTTTAAAACTTATTCTGAAAGAATGTTGGTCTTATTAAAATTTAGCTGTCTTAATGACAAATTGTATATCTTATTCTAAAAAGTAGACAGGAAAGTGTGTTAACACTAACCATCCTCACTTTGATGAGCCGTGGGTCCCACCAACCTGGTGTTTTATGCTTCGCTCCTCAAAAATTGGCTGTACAATCCAAGGTCATGAAATAAACAGACATCAAGAGTTTCTCTTTTCTTTAAATTTTTCTTCTCTACTGTTTGTCTTTCTCCATTCAAAGTTTCATCAAAACATTATCAAAACCTTTCTGACTCCGCTAATGCAGGGACACAAAACCAAATTTAATATCCCTACTGTACTACATAGCTTTAGATATGAAGAAAAGAGACTTTCAAAACAGCCAATAGTTCTCAAAACTAATATTTCCCAGTACTAGCTGGAAAACAATTTTGATATATTAAATTTCTTATACTTTCAATGAGATTGTGTCTTAGACCCTCAAAAACATTTTCTTTTCTTTACTCAAAATAATTTTCTTGACTCAGAAATAAAATGTCTATCCAATCTTAATTTATTACTTGATTTTAACATTTATATCTATGAAAAGTCACAGCTTTAAAAATAAAATATTTTCTAACTGTGAAATCAATTTAGTTCTAACCCATATTAATCAATAAATAATATAGAAAAGCATAAAATAGAAAAGAACAGAATAGAAATTAATACGCTGCATGTAGCCAGGGAAAATACTGGCTTCTGGGGTTTTCAGTCATGTGTGTGCACATGTATCTACATCAATCATGAGGTAAGCTGGCTCGTGGCCCAAAACATTGAAAAAACAATGTTCCAAGACATGCTGATATCTAATTGTATTACATTTATTAGGAAGAACTACTGTATAGCACAGGGAACCATACTCAGTGATCTGTGGTGACCTAAATGGAAAGGAAATCTAAAGAGGAAGGGATATATGTATACACATATCTGATCCACTTTACAGTAGAAACTAACACAATATTGTAAAGCAACTATGCTCCATAAAAAATTTTTAAGTATTTAATTTAATACGTATTTTAATAATTTAATACATAATTTAATACAGATGAGCATATGGCCATTTATTCTATGTCTCAGAAACAGTGAGTCATGTGTAGCTTGGCCATTGAGCTCATCCTGCAAGATTAAAGAAGATGCTACTAAAGAAATAGTTGATAATATGTCAAAATTGAAGACTAATAACATTGGCTCCTAAAAGAATAAGTTGCAAATATCTGAGTATCTCTGGCTTTCATTCAATCATGTAACCTGCATTTATGAAGAAAAATTTATACAGGCCCCATGACAGACCCAGGGAAGGAAACTATGAACAAAAAAAGCCAAGGTCACTGTTGTCATGGAGCTTATAATAAGCAAATATTAAGCAAATAAACACACAAATAAGGTAAAAGTATAGCTTTAAGGACTTTCCTGGTGGTTCAGTGGTTAAAAAAAAAAAAAAATCTGCCTGCCAACGCAGGAGACATGAGTTCAAATCCTGCCTGGCTGGGGAAGATCCCCTGAAGAAGGAAATGGCTACCCACTCAGTATTTTTGCCTAGGAAATCCCATGGACAGAGGAGCCTGATGGTGTACAGTTCATGGAGTCGCAGAGTCAGACACAACTTTGTGACTAAACAACAATAACAAAAGCTGTTAAATGCTATGATGTGTGAAAAAAAGGTAATGCATAAGCCTCACCTGGTGAAGAAATAAAATCAATTATTAACATCATGATATAAATAATAGTATTATATCTTACGCTAATTTAATACAATTTTCACAGATGGCCAATAAGCACAAGAAAAGATGCTCAATATCACTAATTATTAGAGAAATGTAAATCAAATCTACCACGAGGTGTCACCTCACACCAGTCAGAATGTGTATGTGCTCATTCATGTCTGACTCTGCAATCCCATGGACTGCAGCCTGCCAGGCTCCTCTGTCCATGGGATTTTCCAGGCAAGAATACTGGAATGTGTTGCCACTTTCTCCTCTAGGAGATCTTCCTGACCCAGGGATAGAACCCACATCTCCTGCTTTTACAGGTGAATTCTTTACCATTGAGCCACCTGGGAAGCCCCTATTTAGAATGGTTAGCATTAGAATATCTACAAATAAATGCTAGAGAGGATGTGGAGAAAAGGGAACCCTACTACACTGTTGATGGGAATGCAAACTGGGGCAGGCACTATGGAAAACAGTATGGGAATTCCCCAAGAAACTAAAAATAGAGTTGCCATATGATCCAACAATCCCACTCTTGGGCACATACCCAAACAAAACTATAATTCAAAAAGATACATGCACCCCTATGCTCATAGCAGTGCTATTCACAACAGCCAAGACATGGAAACCACCTAAATGTGCACCAAGAGATGCATGGATAAAAAAGATATGCTACATATACACAGTGGAATACTACTCAATCCTAAAAAAGAAAAACAATATAATGCCATTGGTAGCAACATAGATGCAACGAGAGATTATCCTAGTAAGTCAGAGAAAGACAAATACCATATGATATCACTCATATGTGGAACCTAAAACATGGCACCAATGAACCTACCTACAAAACAGAAGGCTTCCCCGATGGCTCAGTGGGTGAAGAAGCTGCCTGCAAACAGACTCAGACCTAGAGAACATATTTGCCACAGGGGAACAGAGGTGGGGGCTGGATGAACTGAGAGTCTGGGGTTAGCAGATGTAAGATATTATATATAGAATGGATAAACAACAAAGCCTTACTGTATATCATGAGAAACTATTATATCCAATATCCTGGAACAAACAAACCATAATGGAAAAAAAAAAATAAAAAAGAATGCATATATGTGTAAAAGTGAGTCACCTGGCTGTATAGCAGAAATTAACACAACATTATAAATCAACCATACTTCAATAAATAATTTAAAAATATAATGATTTTTATATTAACAATATTTAAGTGGTATTAACTTCATTGAGGAAAAGGTATTCAAACTAAGATTTTAAGAGTGAGCAGTAAACCACATGCAGCTCTGTGCAGTGAGAGCTGGGGGAGGGAGAAGAACATTCCAGGCAGAGGAAACAGCAGGTGCAAAGGTCTTGTGGCAGGAGACAGCGGGGTACATTTCCAGCAACTGAACAGATGACAATGTGGCTCTGGCAGAAACCACAGTGAGGAGAATCTATGACATAGGTTGTAGGGGTCCACACAGGAAGTTGTGGTCATGTTAAAGATTTTTATCTTAACAAGGGGATATCAACTTTCTGTTTTGACATAATTACTCTGGCTGCAACATGAATGTTGCATGGATAGTAGTTGTGACGAACAAGAACGAATAAGAGAAAACCAGTCTGGAGATTAGTCTATAATAGCAATCCCTATTGTAGTCCATATGAAAGATTTTGCTGCCTTAGCCGAGAGTGTCAAGACAGGTGCACTCATGATGAAGTAAAGCTATTAGAGGATGAAATAAACAGGTGACAGAGTAGCCTTGAAAGGGTAAGTCAAAGGGAAGTGCAGTCAGGATACCTAGGAGGAATCTCTCGTTTAGAGACCTGGGTGGGCAGTGGTGATGTGGAAGAGAATTTTACACTGAGACATGGACATGCCCTATAGGCAAAGTGGAGATGTTTGGATGGGAGGTCTGGTCTTCAGAGAAAAAGCTCGGGCTGAGGATTTTGACTTTGGAATCAACAGCACAGTGCAGATAACTGACGATAGATAGGGACATAGATGACATGATTTAGAAAAAAAAAGTATGAAATGAGACGCGATGAGAGGGAAAGGGAAGGACAGAGAGGGAAAGAGAAGAGGAAAGAAGCACTGCGGCTGACTGAACCTTGAGGATGAGCAGCCGGGCAGAGGAGACAGAAAAGGAGTAGACAGAAAGCAGGAAGGAAAATCATGTAGCAGAGTCAAAGGAAGGAGCAATTCAAAGAGGGAGTGGCCGTCGGGTGGAAAGCTGTTGAGAGAGTCAATAAGATGAGAACTGAAAGAGTCTTTTAGATCTCAGACATGGAGGGCATCAGAGATCTCAGTGATCAAGAAAGCACTAATTTCCTCTTATTTAAATGTAAAGAGTTTCAGAGCTTAAGATTATGAATGAAAATCACATATAGTATTATTTATCAATGGCCTATTAATAGGACCCAATAAATGCATGAACAACGATCTCCTTTTATAACAGAAGTATAAATAACATCCCCAGAATCTGTTCATTTTTTTTTCTGGGATTAATCGCATCCTCTTGCCCTTCACTATGGTGAAATAGGACTTAATAACAATAGGAATGGCAGATAAACATTTGCTTTTTCATTTTAATACAAAGCATAATATTTCATCTCAGTGGAGTTCAAATTTCTCTGACTCAATATAGTCAACATCTTTCATGACCCAATTCAATCTGATTTGACATCTCATTAAAGACATTCTTTATTTGCTGCTAGATGAGTGATTTCATAAATTGCATACATGATCCAGGCCCTAGACGACTGAAAGGAACATGATTCTGATGAGTAAACATCTGCCATTTTTAGTTCATTTTTATTGTGCACCCTTGCAAAGTGATTCAAGTTTATGAGCAGAGTTACATGAGGACTTTTATAAATATTCTGTATAGCTCCACTCTGCTGCACATAGAAATTTAAATTCCAAAGCTGGTTGAGCATAGCTGCAACCCAAATCAGAAGAGGAAAGATTATACTGGGGGATGCTCGCAAAGTATAGAAAGTGCACCACATCTCCAAAGAAATCATCCAGCCAGCAACAAATGGAAAATGGCATTTTTTGAGAATGTCTTTTAATCTAAAAAAAAAGCCAACATAATCATGTATTCATTGATTTGTTTTGTCAATATTTATCAAGTGTCTACCATATGCTGAACACTAAACCACAGCGTGAACAAACAGATATGTTCCACGTGAGCCAAAGCTCTGAGGGAAAGAACTAGCCGGGGGTTGGAACGTGGTGATGGTGTCGCTGCGTGCCATGTCGTACACTCAGGACCTACACCTGTACCAGGCCCTGAGGAGGCTCCATAAAGATGATCTCATTCGAACCTCAAAGTCACTCTCTGAGTTGCGTAATAATGTCCTTATCCCATTTTTAGATAAGAAAAGTAACAGAGAGGTAGTTTGAGTCTGATTGTTTGGGGCATAAATCATAATGCTCACAACGGTTAGCCGGAGACATCAAGAAAACAAATTCTGCTCAGCAGAACAAGAGAGGAAGCAGGGTTTTGGAAGTGCTATCACTAAAGCACGGTCATGATTTTGTCACTACCTTAATGCTCGCAGGTATCAGTGGTTTCTTAGGAAGACTCTCCTTTTCTCCCCAAGGATGACAGATTAAAAGGTCAGTATTATAAAAGATTAGGGAAAAAGTAAGAAGGAATAGGAAGGCAAGAAAAAGAATAAATAAAAGTGAATAACACTGGGTGATCCTGTACCAACTACTAAATGACAGACCAAAAAGAGAGTCTCACACACACACACACACATCTATACACAATACACACATATATACAAACATACACACAAATACACATGTACATACACATATAAACACACACAAACACACATATATACACAGAAACATACACAAAAATACACATTCATAAAAACATATACATAAACATTCAAACATATACATACAAATACATAGATACATACATACACACACATATATACACAAGCACACGCCACTTCCCACCTAGGAAGTGAGGATCCTCTAGGAAAACTTCACACTTAAGATCTGGTCTCTTGCTCAGTAGATTCTTCCCATGCCCAATCTGTTAAAAAATATTGTCAAAACGCATCTCGTCTGCAGCTTGTCACAATACTTCTCACTCAGAATCCTCTGCTGATTTGATGCATGGGGTTCACGTTTCTCTTATGGGGTTTCCACATCTTTTCCTCACATGGGCTTTGCCTTTATCACCTCTCCTACTTCATTCACCATGATCTGCGCTTCTGCCTGGTCCATCTAAATCCCCCCAGTCTCATCTCTTCCATCTCCTAATTCTTTCCTCTTGACATCTCTACTCACTTCCTTCTGCCAAGAACCAATCCTCAGCTCTTAACTACCATTCTCACCAAGGAAAAATGGCTTGCAGACTTCAGCAGCATTTGGCAAAACAAACTCATTCCAACCTAATGGTACAGAGAAGCAAGCTTCAAACTCTTTCAGATACACAATTCTGTGGTCAGTGAAATTCCCCCCAGAATCTAACTATTTGGGACTAGAGCACTAAGGGAAGGGTGGATGACTGCGGCATACAAGGGAACTGAAACCCCATTCTTGCCTCAACCCCAGCAGCTCTCCAGATGGCTTTGGGGTGCAGAGATCATCAACCAGTGCCAAAAGCACAATCTAATTATTGGAAGCATTTCACAAGTCAAATCAAACATTCAGAACACCTAAAGTGCTTGAAGAGCACTTAGAAGCCTGCTTTCATAAAGCAGTCACATCAACCATTCATTGTGGAAACAAATATTAAAATGCCTACCATGTGCCAGGCTTTGATTTTAGCACTTGGGCTCCATACATGAAAACAAAGATCCCCTGCCCTTGAGGAGTTACAGTCTAGCCAGGGGAGACATACGTTTAGGAACACAATAATTAATGTGCAAATTATATTATTGATGAGACAGTGATAAGTGCTATGAGGGGTGGGGGAGGGGCACACCAGGGACAAAAGGAGATTGGGAGTTCCAGACAGCAGGGCAAGAGAGACAGGCATATTGCAGTTATAAAGAGGGCCTCCTTGATAAAGTGCCATTCAAGCAATGCCCCTGAGCAGGGAGGGGAGTTAGCTGGGAAGATACCTGAGGGAAGGAGTGGCAATAACTGGCATTTATTGGTACCTTTTACTGAACCACTTACAATATGCCAGGCAATTGCTAAATTGGTTTACACTGCACACTCATATTATATATAAGACCATCAGAGGCTGGTAGTAGTAGTATTTGCATGGATACTGTGATTTGGAGAAACAGAATTACCTGGAGGACTTGTTAAAAACACAGACTGCTGAACCTGATCACCAGAGTTTCCAACTTAACAAAACTGGGGGTCAGCCTGAGAATCTGCCCTTCTAACAATCTCTCATTAATGCTGTTGGTTCCTGCAGCATACTTCAAAAACCACTGATTTAAAGGAATGAGGTAATCTCTGCAAGACCTGTCTCCAAATCCCTACGTGTGTGTGTTAGTCGCTCAGGCACGTCCAACTCTTTGTGACCGTATGGATTGTAGCCCACCAGGCTCCTCTGTCCATTATTCTCCAGGCAATAATACTGGAGTAAGTTGCCATTCCCTTCTCCAGTGGATGTTCCCAATCCAGGGATCAAACCCAAGTCTCCTGCATTGCAGGCAGATTCTTTACCACTGAGCCACCAGGGAAGCCCCCAAATCTCCATATTCTGGTGTAAATTATACACCTTCTCTTTCAACAACAACACCTTCCCCCAAAAGTTTCCATTTATACTCAAATTAAACTTTAAAAGCAAAATGCACATTATAGTATATATCGTGTGCTTGCTCACTCAGTCATGTCCGACTCTGCGACCCCGTGGACTATAGCCTGCTAGGCTCCTCTGTCCATGGGATTCTCCAGGCAAGAATATTGGAGTGGGTTGCCATTTCCTGCTCCAGGGAACCTTCCTGACCCAGGGATTGAACCCAGGTCTCCTGCATTGCAGGCAGATTCTTTACCGTCTGAGCTACCAGGGAAGCCCATAGTATATATTATATATTTATAACTATAGTTTTTTTTTTAAAAAAAAAGGACCAATTGGTAATAAAATAAAAAAAACTCTATAAGAGCAAGAATAATATCTGATTCATTGTAATATTCTCAGCACATAGAAGAATATCTGGCACATATCAAGTACTTAATAAAGAGCTTTTGAGTGAATCAATGCTATTATGTATGCTACATTTTCAAACTTTTTTACAGTAATTTTAGGTTTGTAGTAGTTTTGAAGATAGTATAAAGAATTCCCATATATCCTTCAAGTAGCTTCTCCTAATGATAACATCTTAACATTTCTCAAAACTAAGAAATTAACACTGATACACTACTAATAACTAACCTTCAGTTTCAGATTTTAACAGTTTTCCCTCTAATGTTCTTTTCCACTCCAGGATAACATGTGGCATCTAGTCATTATGTTGGTCTGTGACAGTTTTTTAGTCTTTCCTTATTTTTCATGACCTTGACACTTTTGAAACAAATTGGTCAAACATATTGTAGAATGTCCCTTAATCTGAGAGTGTTCTGTCCCCCCGCCCCCCATGAATAGACTGGGGTTATGGATTTGGAGGAAGAACAGGACAGAAGTAAAATGCTCTTCCCATTTCCTTCTACCAGTGATACAGGATATCAATATCAACAGGACTTACCACTGGCGATGTTGAACTTGATCACTTGGTTAAGGTGGTGTCCAGCTGGTTTCACCGCTGAAAAGTTCCTACTTTTTCTTTCTATAATTTTAGAAGGTGAATCATTAAGTCCACATTCAAATGAAAGAGGACTGAGCTCCACCTCTTGGAGGGAGGCATATGAAGGTGTTTGTGGACATATGTAAACACCACCACAGTAACTAACAAGTACTTGGGGTGGTTGAGATAGTTCGAGACTATGTACATATCCTTTTTCTCCTTTAGTTTTCTCCCAAACTAATCGTATTTTTCTTGTCTCGCTCCTAGAATTAGCCATTTCTTCTTTGCTTAAACAATGGTATTCAGAAACTAACTGGTAGTAGGTATGCTTCTTGCTACTGGAATGTCACAGCTTCTAGCAACTCTCAGCGCATGAGCTATGTGATATGTTCATATACCCTAACCATGAGTCCACACATAACTATTTATTTCTGCATCTATATGCATATATATTAAAGTGAGCACGAGTCCCCACTAACATCTCCAACCCTCGTCTAACACCACAGGGTGGCTCTTCCTCTGTTGTTGCTCTGTTCTCTCTCTGACAGTGAGAAACCTGGTACCATGAGATGAATTGCAACATGCCCCCAAATACTTATGTTGAGTTCCTAACCCCCAGCATCTCAGATTGTAATAACCACGTTTGGAGACAGGATCTTTAAAGAGGTAACAAAACTAGAACAAGGACATTAGGGTGGGCCCTGATCCAATACAACCTGTGTCCTAAGAAGAGAAAATTTAAATACAGATATGCACAGAAGGAAGACAATGTGAAGACACAAAGAGAAGACAGCCATCTACAAGCCAATGAGTGAGACCTAATACATATCCTTTCCTCACAGCCCCTGGAAGGAATTGACTCTGCCAGCAGCTTCATTTCAGTCTTCAAGTAATTACAATTAAATCGTCAATGTTGATGTACTATTAAGTAGAGTCCATACTATTAAGATTTCCTTAGGGACTTCCCTGGTGGCTCAGACGGTAAAAGCATCTGCCTACAATGCGGTAGACCTGGGTTCGATCCCTGGGTTGGGAAGATCCCCTGGAGAAGGAAATGGCAGCCCACTCCAGTATTGTTGCCTGGAAAATCCTATGGACAGAGGAGCCTGGCAGGCTGCAGTCCATGGGGTCGCAAAGAGTCAGATACAACTGAGGGACCAACACTTTGGAATTTGGAGAAGGAAGATCAGAGGACATAAAATGTCATTTCACCACATTATATCAAAGGTGCATACAATCAACCTAACTAACCACTACTGATATTTACTTTGATCACATGGCTGAGGTAATGTTCTCATAATCCTCCGCAGTACAGTTACCCTTTTGCTCGCTGCCCTCTTCCATAATGTGTTCTTCGGAAGAAGTCCCTTTTAGCAGGCTACACTCATGAATAGAGTGCTTCATTCCACCTCCCTGAGGGTGGAGTATCTTTGTAAATTACTTCGAATTCCTCTGTAGGGACCATTTATCTCTTGCTCTCCATTTATTTGTTCACTCATTTATTTATATTAGTGTGCACTCATGAATATTTATTTCACACTTTGGATTATAATCCAACACCTTATTCTGTTGCTCAAATCATACCAGCTTGGGGCACTAGGAGCTCTTTCAGTTGGTTCCCATGTTCCTTTGAAATAGTCCATCACTGTGAGTTTGTTAGTTTAACACTTCCTTACTTTCAGGCACTATAAGATGCCCCAAGGTCAGATGGGGAAAAAATGGAAACAGTGACAGACTTTATTTTCTTGGGCTCCAAAATCACCATGGATGGTGACCGCCACCATGAAATTAAAAGACATTTGCTCCTTGGAAGAAAAGCTATGACAAACCTAGATAGCATATTAAAAAACAGAGACATCACTTTGCTGACAAAGGTCCATAGAGTCAAAGCTATGGTTTTTCCAGTAGTCATGTACAAATGTGAAAGTTGAACCATAAAAAAGGCTGAGCACCAAAGAATTGATGCTTTCAAATCGTAGTGCTGAAGAAGACTTTTGAGAGTTCCACTAACTGAAAGGAGATCAAACCAGTCAATCCTAAAGGAAATCAATTCTGAATATTCATTGGAAGGACTAATGCTGAAGCTGAAGCTCCAATACTTTGGCCACCTGATGCAAAGAGCTGACTCATTGGAAAAGACCCTGACACTCAGAAAGATTGAAGGCAGGGGGAGAAGGGGATGACAGAGGATGAGATGATTGGATGGCATCACCGATTCAATGGACACGAGTTTGAGCAAACTCTTGGAGTTAGTGAAAGACAGGGAAGCCTGGAGTGCTGCAGTCCATGGGGTCACAAAGAGTTGGACATGACTGAGCAACTAAACAACAACAAGAAGGTCATTATGTATATTTTCTGAAATAGTCCTAGAATCAGTTATTTCTCCAGTGACTCCTGATATCTTTCATTAGAAAATGGTCTTAAGAACCAAGATCTGGGGCTTCCCTGATATCTCAATGGTTCAAAAAAAAAAAAAATCTGCCTGCCAATGCAGGAGACATGGGCTCAATCCCTGGTTTAGGAAGATCCCACATACCTTGGAGCAACTAAGCTCATGCACCACAATTATTGAGCTCTGTGCTCTAGAGTCCAGGAATGGCAACTATTGAACCCCGGGTGCCTTAGACCCCATGCTCTGTAACAAGAGAAGTCATTGCAATAAGAAGCCCACAGCCGCTGCTCACCACAGCTAGAGAAAAGCCCGCACAGTAACAAAAACCCAGCACGGCCAAAAATAAATGAATAAATAAAATTATTTTTTAAAAAGGGAACCAAGATTTGGGTGCTAGGTGTGTACTACATTTTGATCTAAAAATTCATCATGAGTAATTTTCCCACGTAAATACACACTTTAAATGATCTTTTTCTGAAAAGCATCATATTCTACTTTATGGATAAATCATAATGCATTATCTATCATCTAATCATCCATATTTGCACTATTTCTATACATTTTGATACTGTAAACAAAGTTGGGATAAACCTTCTGGCATCAAAATCATCATACTCCCGACTAATTATTTCTTTAGGATAAATTCCTAGAACTAGAAATTATGGGTTTAAGGCTTTTGAGGCATATTGTGAAGGAGGCTTCCAGAGTCTGATCTGCAGAGAATGACTGCTCATTGGTCCATACTCTCCAACATCAGGTGTTAACATCTATCATTTTTTTTGTCACTTTCTACTTAATGGACAGAATTTTCTTTGTAGTTATAAATGATTCCTATCCAGGATGAGCAATGTTTTAAACATTCGCCATTTGAATTTCCTTTTAAACTTTTTTTCTGTTCAAGTACTTTGCCCATTTTTCTGTTGGACTGATTTTTAAGTTGTTACGTAACAGTGCTTGTATATTAAAGAAATTAACTCTTTTCCTGTTTTATATATATTCATATTTAACTATCTTTTACCAGTTTGTCATTTGTCTTCTAATTTGGCTTATGGCCTATTTCTTTTTAAACAACAAACTTCCATATTTTGTATTCTATAATTTAAGCAAATTTATAGAGTTTTGAGGGGCCTAAGCTATATTTACATTTTTGTAATTTTGTTTTGTAAAATACTCTTTACATTACAATTTTTTTTTTAATTTTAATTTAAAAATAATTATACATGTGTTCCCCATCCTTTTGCTCATGGACTAAAAATGTGTTTGCTTTCATATCTTTGCATTATATGAGCCAATGTGAAAAAGAGCTGATGATGTATTATTGATTCTGACATAGTCATGAAAGCAAATATTATGCTTCTATTGAAACTTATATTTTATGACAAGTTTGTCAGGTTTAATTTATGACTCATGCACATTTCTGGCTCAGTAGCCACAAATTATCTCTTCTTGAATCTTTATGATATAGTACACTTTTTGCCAGAGCATTTTTCAAATATCTTGATACAGTCTAACAACAACAACGACAAAAATCGGAAAACATACACCAAAAATTGATCTGTAGAAAGTACCATTTTTAAAGATAATTTTCAATAGATATGTATATGTGTAATATGTATAGTACATAATTCCATCTCCTCTTCATTTCTCGTGGTAGTTTCATATTTTTATAAATATATTCTTCTCATTTTAAGAAAATGATATAACATAGATATTCTCTATGTCATACAGAATATAAAATTACTTCTCTAATTTTCTGGATAAAGGAAACACGCACACACAGAAAATGGATCTGATGAACCATCTTCTTTATAGTAGCATTAGTGAAATTTCAAATGAGAAGAGACAAAATACAAATATATGTCCCTAATACTAGGGATTAGCTACAATGGTAGGGTGAGGAGGAACTGGCTAAAACTGTCCTGATCACGTGCATGCCATGTGGGAAGATCTGTGGTATGTTCAGGAAATGAAGGAAAGGTAGGCAGGGTCAGGCCACACAGGCCAGCTGGTCTTGTTAAGGATTTGCATCGCTAACCTAAAAGCAAATGGAAGCATGTGTAAGTGACTTGTTCAAATTTATTGTTTTGCAAGATCCTCTGAATGACACAGAGCATGGATTGAAGGGCGGTAGAAATCCCTGAAGCCCAGGGTTGAGGTCTTTGAGTGGTCCAGGCAATATATGATGGTGGCGTGACTTGCAGTCGCTAAGGGGTGGGGTGGGAAGGAGGATAAATATGAAGAGACGGAACTGGAACTGGAGCGGAGTGGGAATACGCAATCCCCCAGCATTTACTGACTGACTAGAAACAGAATGAAGGAGCTGGGTGGATGGTAGAGCCTCATCAGACAGAAAACAGCAAGAGAGGAAGTACAGTAAGAAGATCAGCATTGTGACTTTTAGCTTTGCAGTCTCTCTGAGATACCCAAGAAGATGTGTTGTCACTAGAGATCAGAAACAAAGTCTGAACTGAGACGGTATAATGAGCAAGATGAACATGTAGACCATCACAGAATCCAAGACTGTGGACAGAGTTGCTTACGAAGAGTACAAACCAGGGCTAAGGGCATTATTTTGACCCTCAGGAAATATTTGAAAATGTCTGAAGATATGTTTGGTTGTCATGAATGGGGGTACCTAATGAAGAGAGGCCTGCTGCTGCTGCTGCTGCTAAGTAGCTTCAGTCGTGTCCGACTCTGTGCGACCCTAGGATGCTGCTAAACATCCTTCAACGAATGCACAAGGCAGGCCTTCGCAACAATGACTGCCAAATCAAAATCTCAATAGTGTCCAGGTTGAGAAACCTCAACATAAAGTGTGATGACATGAGGGCTTTAGGAACTCCTCCTGAAGACCATGATGGGTCAGGAATAGAGACTGAGGAAGAGCCACAGAACCAGAAGGAACTCCAGGGGTATCTGGTGCCCTGAACACCACCAGTGCTAAATGCCGATACTGAAAAACAAACTGTGATATATAGTGGTTCAGAGTCTTATTCATACAGAGAATATTTTTTATAATCTCCCCTAAATTATATTCAAACCTCTGCTATAATTTAACAAGCCACAGCACAGGCAAACAGAGAGAGAGAAAGACATGGAATTTTGCCCCACTTCTCATTAATCCCAGCCTTAGTCAACTTCCTAAATTTTTCTATTTTTCAAGATAATCACTATTTCAGGGGTGGAGGGGTGAAGGAGACAGAGAATTTGGGTAGGAGAAAGAATGAATAACTTTATATGGGGAAACAAAGGAAGCTTGGCCTACAGATATGAAGCATTCCAAGTGATTGTTTAAGAGTCTGTTACTTGGAATTCTGTATGCATCTTCCCACAGTGTTATGAGAAGTAGTTAAGTTGGAGGAAAAACCACAAAAGCCTGTTTTGCCTGTGATATCTTTTGATACTGCGGACAGTCCAAGTTGTAGAAGACCTGAGCTTGGGGGGTTTAGGAGGTTTGGGGGAAAAGCCAGCTGACTTCCCCTTTCCTGGGGTCACCTTCAATCCCAATATTTTTCAGCTCATTTGTTCATCAGAGATTTCTTAAATACTTGTGTAGGACTTGTCTAATGTCCACGTCCCTCACTGAATTATAAGCTTCATGAGAGTCCACCTCACACCCTCTCTAGTCACTGCTAAGTGCTAAGAAACTACCATTACTGCCTGGCATCCTAAGGATAATAACTGATTATGGAGTGAGTGATGAAAAAACAAATGAATATATTTCTATTTCTTAAAATGACATTTACCCTAATGTATTTCAAAAGGATGACTTTTATGCAGAATTACTGTACAAACTTTTTAGAAAATAGCCTGACATCATGAAGAATGATGTTTCAAGGCAGAAAGGTCACCCATAAGTAGGCCAGTCCTGCCTGAGAGCCTACCCTTGGGGTCAGCCTCATTCAAATGGTATATATATTTATAGTCATAGTTTTCTTCCTCCCTCTTGGATATTAAAACATGTATTTTTGCCATAGCCATGATAATAGTGATGCAAGCATAGGAGGAAACAGTCTATTTTTAATAATAAAAGGAAATCTTCAGGAGTGGTGACTTTTTGAAATGTATGGAAACCTACTAACAGGATTAATGTATTATCGTAAACAATTTTATGCAAAGAAACTTCCACATTGGACTTCAAAGGGGAATGGAATTGAGATGGGAAAAGTGGGCCAGGTGGGGAGGACTTTTCTGATGAGGTAAAGATAGTCAGAGGGGAGCGTTTTGCAGTGAACTCAAGCATAAGGCCTTTGCAATGAGCTTTTCTTATAGCTAAATGATGCCATTTAGACCAAAGCATGATATTTGAGAATGAAAGCAGCTTGTCTGCAGAAAATAGGCAGGAAGAACTGGGCACCCCAGTTCTTTGCCATCAAGAACTGGGAAGGTCTGCCATCAAGATATCAGTTAAAGGAATTTGGGGGGAATTTTTTAGTTACTCAGTCATGTCTGACTCTTTGCATGTTTGACCCCATGGACTATAGCCCACCAGGATCCTCTGTTCATGGGATTTCCCAGGCAAGAATATTGGAGTGGGTTGCCATTCCCTTCTCCAGGGGATCTTCCCGACCTAGGGATCAAACCCACATCTCCTGCACCAGCAGGCAGGTTCTTTATCGCTGAGCCACCAGGAAAGCTCAGCTAAAGGAGACAACAGATTTTTTTAAAAATTGCAAATACACACTTTAATGAGCCAATAACTGTGTACAAGTCTGGGACTTTGGAATATTTAAAGGACTAATACAAAAGTCCATATGAAAACAAAAATGAGAAAACAGTAAAATTCTGATTAAACAGTAAATAAGGTTTAGTCAATGGCACACTTAATTTATCCTGGAGTTTGCATTTTATTAAGTGTTGCTTTGAATTTAATACCATTTGGTTTATAATTTGTAAATAGTAATTAGTATGTATACTGTATATTTTAATAATTACTCACACACATATAGGCACAAGCATAACATAAAGAAGTGTTCCATCCCACTCCACAATCCAAATCTAGAGACATCTCTTGTGGTTGATCTTGGAAGCCATAAGCACTAATGTCCCAAACTAGAAACACAACAATAATTAAAAATAATAATGATAAGAGTTAACAGTTATTGGGTGCACACTATGTATTACAAGCTTTATATCTACCTCATCTCTTCCTCACAACAAACCTATGATAGAGACAGATATTATCACTGGACCAATTTTACAGATGAAGAACAAGGTAGTAAGTGGTTAAGTAACTTACCAAGATTGTAAGCGTCAGAGCTACAATTTAAAATACACATTCTTCTTAAAATTCTAAAAGGATGGTATGGGGAGGGAGGAGGGAGGAGGATTCAGGATGGGGAACACATGTATACATACCTGTGGCAGATTCATTTCGATATATGGCAAAACCAATACAATATTGTAAAGTTAAAAAATAAAATAAAATTTAAAAAAAATTCTAAAAGGAATAACAAACATAGCAATAGGAATTCACAGAACTTTGGGGGAGCCCACTAACCTTCCCACTGCCCCTTCTGAGTCTCTATTTCCATTTCACTCTCAAAACTCCTTGTTCTTACCTTCTGTGTCTACATACTTTTCTAGAATAACTTCATCATCTCCCTGGCTTTTGTTTTACCTTGGAATCAAGGGTTCCTAACTGTAGATCCAGCCCAGACAGCCCTCCTGTACAGACATAGCCAAGCAGATTATCTCCACGTAGATAGCATTCTGCTAACCAAAGCTAAACACAACAATCACTGAACTCAGTTCCTCCAGCTCACCCCCAAGTCTACCTTTCTTAATATGCTGCTTCTTGCCTCAGGCCATCACCTATCCTTCTTTCAGAGCCTAAGACTGGAGCCTGGGAGTGACCGTGGATTCCCCTCTTCTGCCTCATACCCTATGTATACGTACGTGTTAGTCGCTCAGTTTTGTCCAACTCTTTGTGACCCCACGGACTGTAGCCCACCAAGCTCCTCTGTCCATGGGATTCTCCAGGCAAGAAGAGTGGAGTGGGTTGCCATGCCCTCCTCCAGGGGATCTTCCCGATCCAGGGATCAAACCCACATCTTTTGTGTCTTCTGCATTAGCAAGCAGATTCTTTACCACTAGTACCACGAGGGAAACCCTCTTTTACTCATCGATCTAATCTGTAAGTGCCCAGAAAGCAGAGGACATGTGCTCTATAATGTGTTAGGGATGTGTATCAGTTCGCTAGGGCTGCCATAACAGAATACCACAGATTGGGGGGTATAGACAACAGAAAGGTATTTTCTCACAGTTCTGGAAGCCAGAAGTTCAAGATCAAGCTGGCGGCTGTATTTGTGTTTTTTCTGAAGCTCTTTCTTCAGCTTGGACCTGGGTGCCTTCTCCCTGTGTCCTCATGTGCTCATTCCTCCATGGCGTGCTTCCTAGATGTCTCTGTGTGTCCAAATAACCTCAGCTTATAAGTACGCCGGTCAGACCGGGGTAGGACCCACTGGCAGGGCCTCATTTTAACTTAATCACTTCTCTGAAGGTCCTGTCTCTAAATACAATGATATGGTGAGGTGCAGAGGCTTAGTGCTTCAACATATGAATGAGGTGGGGAGATACAATTCAGCCCCTAACATTGTTCCATAACCAACTCACAGTCAGTCTTGTTTCACCTACAGTCCTAACCACTATCCCCATTCCCACATTATTGTGAAGCAAATGCCCAGACACCATATCCTTTCATCAGTAAACATTCTTTCAATGTCTTTGGATGAAGATAACATATTTTTCTCTCTGGGACAAATGAGATAAGTCCTATTTGGCTCCCAGATAATTCGTTAACCTCTTCTCAGGTTTTGAGGAGCAATGATTTTTTAATCAAAGATTTTCTCCTTTTGAAAAACATTTCCCTTTATAATAATCATTTACAAAACAACTTTGTTAAATCTTCACTACATTAGATTGGTTATTGTTCATTCATTCAGTCGTGCCCAACTCTTTGCAACCGCATGGACTGCAGCACGCCATGGTTCCCTGCCCTTCACCATCTCCGGAGTTTACTCAAACTCATGTCCATTGAGTCGGTGATGCTACCCAACCATCTCATCCTCTGTTGTCCCCTTCTCCTCCTGCCCTCAATCTTTCCCAGCATCAGGGTCTTTTCCATTGAGTCTGCTGTTTGCATCAGGTGGCCAATATATTGGAACTTCAACTTCAGCATCAGTCCTTCCAGTGAATATTCAGGGTTGATTTCCTTTACCATTGACTGGTCTATATCCTAAAGATGGAAGAGGAGGACTCTACAAATGGTTTTGGTTCATGTTTAACTCTTCTACTTGCTGCTTAGGCTATTGAAAAATGAACTCTGTGTGTATGTCTTTAAAATACGATGCCTTAAATGAAGCTAACAGATTTTTAAGGTACCTTTTGAGAATCCAAGGAAGCTCTTCCATGCATCATCAGTGAGATCCAAGAAGCTAGGCTATTTTCTCTTCTCATTATGGATGCTCTTTAGAGCATCTCCACTCTCCTAACAGCTGTCATGGCAACATTCTCCTCTGTCAGGATGAGAAAGCGGAAAGGCTCATCCTCTTAATGCATGAATGAACCGGGGAAGACTTCTGAATAACAGATCTCCCCCGAGTTTGGATGACACCCTTGCAAAACACAGCTTCTGCCAGGCCGTCTGCTTTCAAAGTGACGCCTTCTCCATATCGGCACTTCATAACGTGATGATAAAATAAAGGGTAGATGAAAGAGATGGACTTTTTCCTTCGTTTGTAACTCGACATGTTTTGTTCTTGAATAGCAAGTTGTAAAATGACAATGAATAACATCAGCACTGAAAAAATACATGGAAGACACAGGATTTTCACAACTGAAAGACAATTTTGTCCTTGCAAATGTTTGTGGGGAGTAGAGGGAATAAAAGAATTGCTATATTCCAAATGTAAACTATATATATACAATACCAAAAGTTCTACTCAGCAGAAATTCTTGAAACTGGAGCAAATGGCCTTGGGAAGAGTTCTGCAAAAGAAAAGTGTAAGTATACTAAAAGTGATTTTTTTTTAAATAAAATGTAGCTTTAGAACAGTTTTAGACTTACAGAAAAATTGTGCAGATGGTACAGTGAGTTCCTATAACCTTAGTGTTTCTGATATTATTAACAACCTCCACATGCATTTGCTACAACTGATAACAATTGTTGCTGTTCACTCGCTAAGTCCTGTCCAACTCTTTGCCTCCCCATGTACTGCAGCACGCAAGGCTTCCTTGTCCTTCACTATCTCCCAGAGTTTGTTCAAACTCACGTCCATTGAGTCGGTGATGCCACCCAACCATGCCATTCACTGTCACCCCCTTCTCCTCCTGCCCTCAGTCTTTCAATATTGATACATTATTAGTAACTGATGTTCAAGCTGGTTTTAGAAAAGGCAGAGGAACCAGAGATCAAATTGCCAACATCCACTGGATCATGGAAAAAGCAAGAGAGTTCCAGAAAAACATTTATTTTTGCTATATTGACTATGCCAAAGCCTTTGAATGTGTGGATCACAATAAACTGTGGAAAATTCTGAAAGAGATGGGAATACCAGACCACCTGACCTGCCTCTTGAGAAACCTGTATGAAGGTCAGGAAGCAACAATTAGAACTGGACATGGAACAACAGACTGGTTCCAAATAGGAAAAGGAGTACATCAAAGCTGTATATTGTCACCCTGCTAATTTAACTTATATGCAGAGCACATCATGAGAAACGCTGGACTGGAAGAAACACAAGCTGGAATCAAGATTGCTGGGAGAAATATCAATAACCTCAGATATGCATATGACACCACCCTTATGGCAGAAAGTGAAGAGGAATTCAAAAGCCTCTTGATGAAAGTGAAAGAGGAGAGTGAAAAAGTTGGCTTAAAGCTCAACATTCAGAAGACTAAGATCATGGCATCTGGTCCCATCACTTCATGGCAAATAAATAGGGAAACAGTGGAAACATTGGCTGACTTTATTTTGGGGGCTCCAAAATCAGTGCAGATGGTGACTGCAGCCAGTAACTGAAGTCCCTGCTTTATTTAAATTTCCTTTGTTTTTAACTAGTATCCTTTTCTGTTTCAGGATTCCATGCAAGATAACACATTTCATTTAGTTGTCATGTTTCCTTAGGTTCCTCTTGGCTCTAACAATTTCTTAGACTTTCCTCGTTTATTTATTTTTTAAAAATATATATTCATTTATTCATTTATTTATTTTTGGCTGCCTTGGGTCTTAGTTGCGGCAGGCAAGATCTTCCCGTTGCAGAGTGTAAGCTTCTTCCTAGTTGTGGAAAGTGGGCTCAATTGTCCTGGGTCATGTGGGATCTTAGTTCCCTGATCAGGGATTGAACTTGTGTTCCATGCATTGGAAGATAGATTCTTAACCACTGGACCCCAAGCAAGCCCCGACTTCTCTTGTTTTGAAGAGTACTCACTTTTGTATGCTGTCTTTCAATTCAGATTTGTCTGATGATTAGACTAGGTTTGTGGGGTGTGGGGATGAAGACCACAGAAGTAAAAGCCATTTTCACTACATCCCATAAAGAGTATATATTTAATATCAACACCACTTATGCCTGATGCTGTCAATCTTGATCACCTGGCTGAAGTATATTTGTAATATGACCACTGTAAAGTTACCTTTTCATCCTTTCCATATTGTACTTTTTAGAACAAAGTCACTTCACACAGCCCTCACTTAAGGAGTAGAGAGTTATGCCCACCTTCTCAAGGGCAAAGTAGCAACATCAATATTTGGAATTGTGCAGATGAGACAGCCTCTTCTCTCCCATTTACTTATTTTTTATATGGCTATGCCACCATTTGCTTATGCATCTACCTACTGAAAGATGTCTTTGCTGTTTTGTTGTTTCTTTTCTAATATATACACTTAAGACTTTGAATTCTCCTTTAAATACTGCTTTTGCTGCATCCTATAAATTTTGACAAGTTGTATTTTCACTTTCAGTTTGTTGAAAATATTCTTAAATTTATGTAGTGAATTATTCAATCCAGTGTTATTTATGAGTATTGTTTCATCTCCAAATATGTTGGGATTTTCAAATATCTATTACTGCTGCTGCTAAGTCACTTCAGTCATGTCCGACTCTGTGCGACCCCATAGACGGCAGCCCACCAGGCTCCCCCATCCCTGGGATTCTCCAGGCAAGAATACTGGAGTGGGTTGTCATTTCCTTCTCCAATGCATGAAAGTGAGAAGTGAAAGTGAAGTCGCTCAGTCGTGTCCGACTCTTAGCGACCCCATGAACTGCAGCCACCAGGCTCCTCCGTCCATGGGATTTTCCAGGCAAGAGTACTGGAGTGGGGTGCCATTGCCTTCTCCATATTTACCCTTATAATACAATCAATAATACAAACAGAAAATGAAATCATAACATATATTCAATCCCATTTTTGACATCACTATAAATAATCTCTTTGGCTTTATTTATTTAAGATCAAGCTATGCCATCTTTTTAATCTTCA
>NW_011494735.1:6330298-6391456 GCF_000754665.1 Bison bison bison | reverse complement strand
AGGCAAGAATACTGGAGTGGGTTGTCATTTCCTTCTCCAATGCATGAAAGTGAGAAGTGAAAGTGAAGTCGCTCGGTCGTGTCCGACTCTTAGCGACCCCATGAACTGCAGCCACCAGGCTCCTCCGTCCATGGGATTTTCCAGGCAAGAGTACTGGAGTGGGGTGCCATTGCCTTCTCCGATCTATTACTGATTCCTAGTTTAATTCTCATTACACACTTCATAAGGTTTCTACATTTCTAATGCGTTAAGATGTGCTTTATGGCTCAAAATGTGATCCATTTTGGTGAATGTTCCGTGAAAGCTTGAGAAGAACATGGATTCTGTTCTTGTTGGATGGAGTACTCCACATGACAATTAGATTAAGTTGATTGACAGTGCTACTCGAGTCAACTATAGCCTGACTAGTTTTTGCCTCTTTGATCTATCAACTATTAAAAGAGGGTTGCTGAAACCTACAGCTACAATGGTGAATTATCTATTATATTTCTCTTTGCAGTCCCATCAGTTTTTGTCTCATGTATTTGATGCTCTGTTATTAGGTGCATAGATGTTTAAGATTGTTATGTCTCCCTGGAGAATTAACACTTTTATCATTCTTGAATGTCTTTCTTTATCCCATATAATTCTCTTTGTACTGAAGTTTTCTCTGTCTGAAATTAAGGTAGTAATTCTTTCTTTTGATTAGTGTTAACACAGTACATCTTTCTCCATCCTTTTACTTTAACTTGAGGCTTTATATTAAAAGTGGTTCTTTGTAAACAACAGAGAGTAGCGTCTATTTTTTAAAATCTACTCTGGCTTCTGTGGTGGCTCAGTTGGTAAAGAATCAGCAATGCAGGAGACCCTGGTTCCATCCCTGGGTCAGGAAGATCCCCTGGAGAAGGAAATGGCAACCCACTCCAGTATTCCTGTCTGGAGAATCCCATGGATAGAGAAGCCTGGGGGGCTACAGTCCATGGTGTTGCTAGAGTCGGACACGATTTAGCAACTAAACCGCCACCACTGATAATCTAATTGGTTACTAGATATATTTAAACCACTCACATTTAAATTTATTTTTTATATGGCTGGATCAATATCTACAATGTTTATAATTGTTTTCTATTTGTTTTCCTCTTTTTTCCCTTATTCTGCCTTCTATTATTTTAATTGAGTTTCTTATATGATATTTTATCTTCTCACTGAGTATATCAATTATGCTTCTTAAAATCTTTTTAGTGGTTGCCTAGAACTTGCAATAAGCATTTCAAGCTGATCCAAATCACCTTCAAGCAACATTGTGCCACTTCATGTGTCACCCTTATACTTTATAACACAGTACAGTTATCCCTCAGTGTCCACAAGGGTAAGTTCCAGGACCTCTATGCAAAATCCATGGATGCTCAAGTCCCTTATATAAAATGGTGTAGTTCAGTTGGCCCTCCATGTCTTTGGGTGCTGTGTCCACAGATACTGAGAGCCAGCCATATTGCCATTTAATCCTTTCTATCTCTTAGGATATTGTGGTCATTCATTTCATTTATCCACATGTGTAATCATCAAATACATGATTATCAGTATGCATCTAAACAAATAATTTTCTTTTAGAACCATTAGAAAACAAAAATATTTTATTTTTACCTTCATTTACTTCTCCTCTGACATATTTTCCTTAAGCAAATCCAAGTTTCTAAACTTTCTTTTCTTTTCTTCTGAAGAACTTATTTTCATGAAGAGCTGGGCTTCTGGTAATAAATTTCCTCAGTTTTGTTGCCTAAGAAAGCCTTTATTTATCCTCTACTTTTGAAGGTCAATTTCTCTGGATATAGAATTTAAAACTGACTTTTTTTTCTTTCAATACTTTTAAATATTTCACTCCACTGGCATGGTTTCTGATAAGAAGTCCTCTGTAATTCTTATTCTTCTAATAGGTAAGGTTCCCCCTGACTCAACTCACCCCTATGATTTCTTTCAAGATTTTCTCTTTGTTTCAGTTTCCTACAGTTTGAATATCATATATCTATGTATATAGAATTTTGGTTTTGTTTTCAGTTTTTTATGGTTTTTTGGCCACAATGAAAGGCAAGCAGGATCTTAGTTTCCTACCAGGGATTGAACGCATGCCCCCTGCTGTGGAAGTGCAGAGTCCTGACCACTGAACTACCAGGGAAGTCCCATAGATTTTTGGTATTTATATTGCTTGATGATTGTTGGGCTCTTTTTGAGGTTAGGTGTCTGTCCTTAATTTTAGAAAGTTATTAGTCATTATTACTTCAAATATTGACATTGTTCTATTTTTTTCCTCCTTGTGAAATTCCAATTACACAAAGATTTCACTTTCAGAAATTGTCATTGAATGTTCTGTTTTTGTTTTTTCGTTTTTTTTTTTTTATCTTTTCCCTTTGCCTTTCAGTTTGAGAAGCTTCTTCTGACGTACTCCAAACTCACTGAGACTTTCCCCAGCCATGTCCAGTCTACTGATGAGCCCATCACAGGTATTCCTGATTTCTGTGACTGCATTTCTGATTTCTGGCATTTCCTCTTGATTCTTTCTTACATTTTCATTTGTTAACAAACATTTCCCACTTGTCCTGTATGTTACCTACCTTTTCTGCTAGAGTCCTTAAAGTATGAATCATGGATATTTTAAATTTCTTGTCTCATCATTCCAAACCCTGCATCATACCTGAGTCTGGTTCTGATGCTTTGCTTGGTTTCTTTGGACTGTGTTTTCCCTTGCCCTTTAGCATATCTTGAATATTCTGTTGAAAGCCAGGCATCATATATGGGATAACAGGAACTAAGGTAAACAGAACTTCAGGGTGAGGTATTATATGAAGCTGGCCAGGAGTTGGGCTTTGTTTACTGTTTGTTGTAGACATAGGTGCCAGAAGCTTCAAATTTCTCCTGTATCCGGAGATATTTCCGGTTATCTTTGGGCTTTCCTAAGAAGCACGCCTTGGCAAGGTAGAGTCTGCATCCCACAGCTCTTTCAGCTGTAATCTATTGTTATTACAGGGGAACCCTGTGGCTGCAGTAGTATAGAATGGGAAAGGGGAAGCAGTCTAGAATCTTATGATTAAATCTCAGTCATTTGGTAGGCTTGTGTTGCTGTGCTGTGACCTTTACCAGTGTTTCTTAGATTTTTCCCTCCTGCCTTAGGTGATACAGAAAAGCTAGGGAGGGCCTGAGTCAGAAAACGTCCTCTCCCTAGGTGGTATAAGACTCTGCTAAAGTCACTTCGAGAGTAGACCTTTATTATAGAAAATGTTCTGAGAGTACTTCACAGCAGTTACTTTTCTCCTCCTCTTGCCAGAAAAAGCAAAGTATCTTTCTCGACTCTTTACCATGAGACCCTGATAGGGTTTTAGAGGCAAAATCCAAGTGTGAGACCCCCTCTAAAACTGTTGTGCCCAGGAGTTTCTCAGTGTAAAGCTGAACTACATTTAGCTCCTATAATTCAGCAAAACTACTATTTAAGCAATTCCTCCAGCTTATGGCTCGCACTGCTTCAGCTGCAGGCAACCAAATCTTAGCTGTGACTGTCAGATGTAGTTGTTGCTCCCAATTTTGGGGTGGTATTTGCCTTGAAACTGCTGATGGGGCTAAGGGAAAAATCACTGACTTTCAGTTTGCTCATGTTTTGTTTATTGTAAGAATAGAAGCAAAGATTTCCAAGCTCCTTATGTTGTCTTTTCATACTCATATTTTAAATTTTATTTTTATAGAGAACAGAAAGTATCTGAGAACTCAAAACATAGTACCAGAGACTTCGAAAGACAAAAATTCATTCATTCAATGACATTTATTAAGCATTTATTATGATGCTAGGCTATGTGCTGCAGAGCAGGGATAGAGTGATGAAGATGACAGCTATGGTCCCTGCCTTCACAAAACTTATATTCTAGTAAGAAAGACAGAAAAAGGATATACACATGAAAACTGTAACCTCAGCCTTTAAGAAGCTAATCACACTGACAAAACAAAAGGTAATAGGCATACAGATTATATGTTGGAGGACACTGTAATAAGGTAGTTCAGCAAAGAAAAGGAACTGTGTGAGTTGAAGCATTCTTGGGCTTGAGAAAAATATAGAAAATACGTAGCACTAAGGTTTTGAAGAAGTGTCACTTTGATAAAGGGCACAGCTATAGGAGAGACTTGGAGCAGTAATGAGAATATCATGTTCCAATGCAGCTAACACAATATAACACAATAACGTGTTCCACTACAGCTTGGCTGCGGAGCAGTAGGAAAGAATAGCAGAAACACTGGCTGACACCAGACTCAGAAATGTGTTGTTCAACAAGAAACATGAGAATCTTGTATTAAAACATTAGACAGTGAGTGGAACAGAAAAAAAGAAAATACTGTCTAGCATTCATATAGACACCGAGGTTCTGCCACTGAACAGTCGCAGATCCTTGGGCAACATCACTTGGCTCTGAGTACATCTTCATCCTTAGTTTTCAAAAAAATGTTGACTCCCTGAGTACTCTTCCCATTTAAATACCCTGAGGTTCTCTGTGGGAATGTCTTCCACATCAATCCAAATAGGGAGGAGTCCAGTCTCTGGATGAGTCCATCAATGCAGGAAGCTCACTACTCTTCGTGGCAGCCAACTCAACAGAACAAGCATTGGACAGTTACATTGACCAAATGCTTTCGCTCATAATACGGTGAAATCTGCCTTTCCATAATCCACTCTGTTTAAAGTTTAAAACTCTGGAGCAGTTGTGTCCAGTAGAACTTTCTGCAATAATAAAATATCCTATATCTGCTCAATTCAGTAGCCACTGGGCACTTGGAATGTGGCCACTATGATGGGAGAACTGAATTTTATCTTATTTTATTTTATTTGAAATAGCCACATGTGGCCAGCAGCTACAATATTGGATTACCTACCTTAAAGCATTCCAGAGTAAGCTTAGTTCTTCCACTTGACAACTCCACAAATATGTATAACAGTTCATTATTGGCTTGTTTCCTGAGTTTTCGTTCTCTAATCACCCTGAGGTGCTCTAACCATCGTTCACATGGCATATCTTGTAGCCTCCATGCTCTCTTCTTTTTTTAATTGGAGTATAATTGCTTTACAATGCTGTGCTAGTTTCTGCTGAGTAACATCCCATGTTCTTACTGACACATTCTAATTCACTCACACTCAGCTAAGGTCTACAGATGGTTTCCAGAAACCATGAAACACCACCTGAATTTACATATAAATCTCTTATGTATACATGTGCATTTTTGATAGGACAGTTTCCTAGCTGCCTTCAGATTCCTAAAGAAATCCCTGACCCCCTCAACAGGGGCTGGGGTAGGAGAGGAAGATAAAAGAAAATGGGACGCAATGATACTATTAAAGGTAGCTCAAACATAGCACAAAACTCTTAAGAGCCTGAGATGAAAGCAAACCTCAGGACCCCTCTAGTGCCCAGTCCTACTTCTATTTTAATACCAGCTAGAAGTTTTCACACAAAAGTTGCTTCAATTTCTTTCTAAAACATAGCCCATCGTTTATCTTTTATAAACATGGTAACATGTAATTTTTATAAATCTATGTGTCATGTAAATGTTATTTTCAGGAGAACTACGGTTAAAAGTACTTTTTTAAGAAAAGCATTCTTTAACACTCCCCTCCCCCCACCACGAAAAAAAAAAACCCACACAGACACCATCTAGCCTGTTCAGAGTCTTGGAATACTTTTAAAATTTTCTGACTGACAAGACAACTTTTTAAAAAAGGAAAACACACTTCAAAAACCTTCTTCCAGTCTAATAAAGACATCTGTAATTCCCTTGATTCAGATCCTGCTGCCTCCATATAGAAGGCTGATTTTGAAAAGATTTCTGAATTCTGAATGAAGTCACCTTACTAAATCAAAGGACCTATAGTCTGTCAAAGTAATCTGACCTCTATTGGCCTAAATCGAAACATCACAGCTATGCCAGTGTTTATCCTATTTTTGAAGAACTCCAGGAAAGCTATTCTGTTACCTTAAATAGCAATTCCATTCCAATGCCATTCATAAAAGATGAAATGTAATATAACACTAAAATAACTTTGTAGGTAGATATTGCTTCTTACCAAAAGTATATATCAAGTAAAAGTACATCATCTATTTGAACAGCTGTAGTTTCTCTTTACTAGCATCCAAATTTAATTCTGGCTTTAAAATTATATAAGGAGACGCTTTGGAATATTGAATATTAAAAGTCCAGAGTTTCCCTAGATTCCAGGCTTTGGGGGAATACTTTCTTTCTCCCTTCTCTTCATTTCTTTTTCTCTCTTTTTAAAATATTAAATAAGCAATTGCAGTGATTACAATATAAAAATTCTAAATGAACAAGTGAAAAAGAAAATCCCATCCTGACATTATTTATAAGGTTACTTCTTGTTTTATTAGATTTTTTTCCATTTTCCCAGCTTTTATTCAATAATCGAATCTTGCCAAATAAATTGAAATACAATCTTACCACATATATAATGTACATTTATGGTGAGACCTAATTACTAATTCATTCAATAAATATGAGCATCTACTATAGCCACCATTTCTAGGAACATTATATATTTAAGTCTACATGGAAGGTTACTTTTTAGTAACAGCTGACTAGAAGACAGAGCAAGAAAGATGTCAATTTATCTCCTTGAAATTAGATCTTGCTGCACAAACTTTAAAACATTTATTTTCGTCTTTCTAGTTCTAAAGAAAGAAATCACCATGATAGATGCACAAAAGTCCCCCTAGATCATCTTGAGTGGCAGAACTGGAGTCAGTCTGACCATTGGAGTCTGGAGTTGGCCCTTAAGAACTCTCTGTGACTGTCTTTGAATCCTCCACTCAGATGTCTATTTAACTAGTAACACCCCCTACAACACTGCCTCCCTGGACCACAGGCCCATGACTCCCCAGTCATATCACTAGAATGTTCACTAGCCCATCACTTTATACCACTCTTGACCTCTCTTTATTCTCAACCCAAAAGCTAGAAAGATACTGTTAATCTTTTTTTTTTTTTAATTTCTCCAGTAAAGATGGGTTCACTTGAAATCAGTGGAGAATTGCAATTAGGGGTTTGCAACCATGAAGAGTCATGTGCAAGTCCCCACACAGCAAGGAAAGGAAAGCACTTTTTTTTGTTTGTTTGTTTACGGGGTATTTTTATTTTTATAATTTTTACTGGCATATAGTTCCTTTACAGTGTTGTGTTACTAATAGTTTCTGCTTGCCTGACTACCTGCTAAGTCACTTTAGTCATGTCCGATTCTTTGCGACCCTATGGACCGTAGCCCACCAGGCTCTTCTGTCCATGGGAATTCTCCAGGCAGAATACTGGAGTGGGCTGCTGTGCCCTCCTCCAGGGAATCTTCGCCACCCAGGGATGGAACCTGTGTTTCTTATGTCTCCAGCTTGGGCAGGCAGACTCTTTACCACTAGTGCACTTGAATGAAAGTCACTCAGTCATGGCCAACTCTGTGACTCCATGGACTATAGCCCACCAGACTTCTCTGTTCATGGAATTCTTCAGGCAAGAATATGGGAGTAGGTTGCCATTTCCTTCTCCAAGCGCCATCTGGGAAGCCACTAATTGTTTCTAATGTACAGCAAGGTGAATCAGCAATGTGTATACATATATCCCCTCTGTTTTTGGATTTCCTTCCCATTTAGGTAACTACAGAGGACGGAGTAGAATTCCCTCCAGAAAGATACTTTAAAAACTTAAGTCAGGTTACTCTCCAACATGCCTCAAACACTTCACACTCAAAAAAAGAAAAAAAAGCTAAAATCCTGACTCTGCCCCACAAAGTTGCCTAGTTCCCTCAGATCTTTACTTAAATGTCACCTTTTCTACTGTGTGACCCATTTAAATCTCAATCCCTTCTCCTAACACACCTGCATTTGTATCTTCTTGTCTGCTATATTTTTTTTCCTTAAAACTTACAAGTATCTAATGTACACTGGATTTTACTTAATTCATTTCAATTTGTTGACTTATTTATCTAGACCTTCCCCATCTAAAATGTAAGCTTCATGAAGGCAGGGATTTGAATATATAGAACCCTCACTAGCATTCAGTAAGAAATTAGTTTTTAAATCTACTGAACAGGTTCATACACAGGATGGAGTGAAAAGGTATGTAAAAATGACTATAATTTCAACATTGTCTAAATTCACACCCTCATTTAAACTGACATTATTCTCTGGAATTTTTTAAAAAATAGAAATACAGCTTTTGTTACAAGATAATCAAAATACTCATTATTGAAAAATCAAAATGAAGCCTTAGCAGGGTGTCTGGCACATGGTAAGCACTCAACAAATGTTTGCTCTTATTGATTTTTATTACACACTTGTCTTAGAATAAATTCTTGGAAGTACAATTGTTAGTCATAAAGAAAGGCATATATATTAAGTGCCTAATAAAACTTAATCATCAGGGGCTCTCATTTGCTATAGCCTCCTCCAAGACATGAGAAGGGTCATCAAACTATATTCACATGGCCATATGTTTTTGTAAAATCTGTAAATATAAGATCCTTGAGCTGCATCTGTTATGACTGCTGTTGCTTTCAACTTTCCCACTTTCCCTTTCACCAAGTCGCGCCTTATACTGAGTGGCTATCTCATGGCCATTGGCATTTTCAGAATTCAGTAAGGGCAAACTGAATTGGGAATTATATTTCAGTTTTGTTTACTGGTGTTTACATGTGGACTTTGAGGTCACCTCCAAAGACAGTGACAGCTATCACAAACAAGAAATAGCGAGGAATATGCCTACTGCCCATCATTCCAACTCATCCTCTAGGGCCGAAGGTCACATATAATGATGAGAATGCCTCTAGTCAAGCCTAGAAGTATGTGGACAACAGAGAAGGAACAAGATTTGCAAGTTACAGTGCCAGGAGCTAGTCTGTAGAAAATTATTTCAATCATCAGGCATCTAAAATCAAAGCAAAATATTCGATTCCATTTTCAGTGCCTAGACTAAATAGAAGCAATTTCCTGTTGAGAATATACTCAATAATGGTGTATCAATCTTAAATACAAAAAACCCATAGCTGTACTGCAAACAGCACGCATGTGTGCATGTGAACTTTTACATTCTATGCATCCTAACTATCAATAACAAGAAATTTTCATCTACCATTCTAGAAGACTTAATTATCTTTCCTATGCCTTTGTAGAAAATACAAAACCGTTGTCATCTGAAAAGACAATCAAAGAGTAAACAACATAACAGAGAAATAAATTATTATAGAAGAATGTCAGGAAGCTCATTACTAAAAATGTTAATAAACATAACACATAAATTCCATTCAAGGGTGAAATACAGAGACCAGTTAGGAAGCTATTTCAGTGCTCTAGGAAAGACAAGATGGAGGTTTAGATCAGGGCACAGGCAGGAGAGGAGGCGAGAAGTTGCAAATACCTTTTGGTTTTTAATAGTCAACAGTCATATATGGTGATGAATTCTGAGGCAGTCCAAGCAAAGACGTCCTAAGCCAAGGCTAAGAATCAGACTGAATCAAGTTTGCCACTTAGTGATGAATTTTGTGATGTTCTGGTATTCACCAACTTTACAAAAATTAGTTGTGATTTCTTTCTTGTTAAAACTAAATGTTTACTTTCATACCCAATGCTGTATTCATAACTTTAGAATCCTTTTTTTTAAGGACCCCTTCTCCCCTTTTCCCAATGTACAAGCCTCAGGCTCTACAAAGCCTCTATCTGCCCTGGGTCACAGAGTATGTACATTGTAAATTTTGATGTAGGCCGATCAATTTCCCACTGGAAAGATTATACCAATCGACACCCCCGGTTTCCTTAAAATTGTGTTAATATCAGCTATTATCATTCTTTCTAAATGTGGCCAATCTGAGAGATGAATATTTAAGATTCTTTGGTTATGAGGGATGCTGAACTTCTTTATTTCTATTAATATATGCATATTCCTCATTTGCAAATCTTTCCTTACAGGTTACCTTAGGGTCTAGTTCTTTGCCATTTTTCTGTTAGAAAGTCTGTCTTTGTCACTTGACTGGCACACAAACAATCATTAAGTGTCAACTACTGTTACCCTGTATGTATTTACTCCATTTATGGCGCATATATTGAGTTGGCCAAAAAAGTTCATTCAGACTTTCCGTAACATCATATGGAAAAACCTGAAAGAACTTGTTGGCCAATCCAATACATGTCATTTAAACACTTTACCTCTAAATGCCTTGTTTCTCCAACTAGATGATACATTATTAATAAGTAGGAGAAGTTCTTAATGGGAAGACTTATACTATATTACAAATTATATTTTCTATTTCATATCCCTAACCTAGCACCCACCAAAATATTTTAAATGAGCAGTATTTAAACACAATCTAAACTCCTTACACCACCATCACCACTTCTTTCTACAGTTTAAACAGCTAAATCCATTCAAAATCAATAGGAGTCAAATACAAATGCCTCACTGAATCTGTCATACATCTGGCCAAGAAAAAAAAGAATGTTTCATTTTCTCCCTTTTAAATGAACATCTGAAGATTTGTGTCTTCATTATTTCCACTTACCCTTGCTTTTCTTGAATTCTCCTATACCACATCCATATTCTTAATTTTTCTCTTTTGTCCAGTCCTTAGATTTTTAAAACTCACATACATACATTCAAGTTTATGAACCTTGGGAACTAGTGAGAAATTTGACAAATTCTATGTACTGAACTGAATATAAATTGTAGCTAATTCTGACCCCACTGAATACAGACTGTAGCTAATTTTAATACACTTATATGATTGAAAGTACCAATTGACACTGCTTTCTTTTTCAGAAACAGAAGCAGGTTGCTAATTACAAGGTGTATCAATAGGCAGCTCCCAGAGAAAGATTCCTCAATTTTGGTGCAATTATGAAAAAACAAAATATAGACATTAGAATTCTTAAGTCTGTCATGTTCAAGATTGGGTCAAATTTTCATCAAGATATATCAGCAAGCCTACGAAATTTAAATTTTTCAGGGTAAAATTATTCTAAGAGTTCTGAATGTCCATTAAATTCTCTAACATATCTTTCCAATTTTTTAAAATGTAAAATAGGGACTTCTCTGGCAGTCCAGTGGTTAAGACTCCACACTTCCAATGCAGAGCACGAGGGTTCAATCCATGGTCTGGGAACTAAGATCCCACATGCTGCGTGGTGTGGCCAAAAAATAAAAAATTTTTAAATAAATAAAATATAAAAGGAATACAGCAGAAAAGAACACATGTGGTTAAGTTTATAGCTTGATGAATTTTCACAAAATGAACCCTTCAACTCATCAATTCCCAGGCTATGAAGCACAGCACTACTGGAAGCTAAGAAGCCCCTACTAAGCTCATTACAAGTCACTATATCTCCCCAAAGTTCACCTCTATTCTGACCTTTAACACCAGAGATTAGTTTTGCCTATGTTTGAACATAGTGGGAATTATCCAATAAACACATTTTTGTATCTGGTTTCTTTTTTCTTATAATTATGTTGCTGCATGTAACAATAATAGCCCAAACACTCAAAGTTTTAAAATAAGTCATTAATGAATGCCTTCTTCAGTCACTATAGTTAGTTCCAGAGTTGGGGCTCTTCTTTTAATAAAGAGTTCCATTTTAGACTTTAATTCCAAATCCAGAAATTATCTCAGCAAGAGTTAATAAACAGATTCAATCCAAGAAGAGGGTGGTGTTAGGGGGATTTTTTTGATCATGTAGAGTACATATTCACACATACAAGAAAGCATCTTCTTTTTATTACATTGAAAAAAGTAATAATAAAGTACTATACTCTAAAATATTTTAAAGTTTGACTTAAAAGCACTTCTACAGAAATAAACTATTTTGATTGTAGGTCAAATCAATGCAGGTATATCAAAATTATGTAATTTTGATTACATAATTTCAGATTACATAATTTCATATTATACATCTGAAATTATAATCTGAAACTGATCCCTCTCTTCCCCATAAGCCTCTGTCTTTGGACAGTTACGTCAGCAGCTCCAAACTGGTCTTAATTTTCCCAAGGAGGCAATGTTACCATATGAGATACTGTGTCCTTGTGCACACTTCAGCATTTCCTTCATCTGTCTCAGACCAGCTGTTTTCTATTTTCCCCCCCAAACTTTAAAGACTACCAGATTAAAGCCAAAAAGAGAAGTCTCTGCCTCAAAAGCAAAGATAAAAAGCAAACAAAAACACCTAAAGAAAAAACAAAAATGCTTGTAAAAAATGCCGCATTTCCACCAGCTTGTTCATTTTTCTCTTGTGCAATGACATTTTCATTTTCTCTTAACTTGATCTGACTTCTAACCAAGTTCATTCTTAAATTACAGGCGGCTAAGCCTCTGAAAATTTTATCTGCAGCTTTCAGGATCCACGGGGACCAATGGCAAAGTGGAGGACCATGACACGGCCACAGCCCGAGCTGCGGAGGCCAGCCGGGCTCGGCGCCCTGGGGCGCGTGGCTCCGCCCTCTGTGCTGGGTCACAAGCTTTACACCATCTGGGTGGCCGCCCCGGGATATATGATTTGCTAAACCTGCTGGGATCCCATGTGTGACTCTTCCCAAGAATTAAAGAGAAAATACACTTCTCTCCCTAAACAGCAATAAATCTCAAACATTTTGATTCCCATGACCCCGCCTGAAGATTCACACAACATCCCCCAAACCATAAAGCCTCTCTTCTATTAAAAATAAAAACAGCAAAACAAAATAATGACTTGTCATCTTCCAGGTACCATCACCACTGGGCGATTCTGGAATTATTTTTGCTTTGTGTGTGTGTGTGTGTGAATTCATACATTTGGGGAAGGTGGGAAGATACTCAATGAGTGGACCCGGGAGTGTAACGTAGTTTACATAGCAACAGCCCAAACTAGCCAGCAGTAAAGGTCAGCCAGAGCTCTACAGCTTCTGTCTTCACGAGCTCATCCAAACATCTTGCAGTGCCTCCAAAGGTTTCAAATCTCAGTCTTGAGAGATACTGCTATCAGCTGAACTGTATCTCCCCAGAGGATACGGTCCTGTACCTATGAATGTGAATGCGATCTTATTTAAAATGTGACCTGGGAATGTGACCTATTTGGAAATGGGGTCTTTGCAGATGTAATCAAATTAAGGTGAAGTCATTAGGGTAAGCCCTGATAGCTCAGTTGGTAAAGAATCACCTGCAAGGCCGGAGACCCAGGTTCAATTCCTGGGTTGGGAAGATATGCCGGAGAAGAGATAGGGTACCTACTCCAGTATTCTTGGGCTCCCCTTGTGGCTCAGTTGGTAAAGAATCCGCCTGCTATGCAGGAGACCTGGGTTCGATCCCTAGGTAGGGAAGATTCCCTGGAGAAGGGAAAGGCTACCCACTCCAGTATTCTGGCCTAGAGAATTCCACGGACTGTATAGTCCACAGGGTCGCAAAGAGTAGGACATGACTGAGCAACTTTCACTTCACTTCACTTCACCCAATATGACAGGTGTCCTTATAAGAGAAAAAAAGCCCTGTGAAAATACAGACACAGGAGAGACCTCCACAGGATACAGAGGCAGGCAGCAGTAAGCCAAGAAAGACAAGGATCAAAGCCCAACATGGGAAGTTAGGACAAGGCTAAAAAGGATGCCACCCAGCGTCTCAGAGGATCAACAGCCCTCTTGGCTCTTGATTTTGGACTTTCAGTCTGCCTTGAACTCTGAGGATAAATTCATGTTGTTTTAAGCCACCTAGTTTACAGAACATTGTTGTGGCAGCTCAAGGAAACTGATCAGGCTGAGTGACACCCACTAGATTTGCTCAATTCTCAGTTCTCTCTGATGAGATGGAATACTAAAAATAGTTCATCTATTTCCTTTTGAAAAACTATCTGGTACTTCTATTTGAACGGGAGTAATGAGCATTCTAGAAATTCACCACACTTCAATCATAACTAGCATACACTGGGTAGTTACCGTGGGGCAGGCCCTCTTCTCAGAATTCATACGCATTACCTCCCCTATGAAACAAAAATATTGTTATCCTGATTATATAAATGAAGAAACTCAGACAAGAAGGAGTTCACTTGCCCAAGGTCACATAATTAGAAAGCAGGAGAACCACAGTTTGAAAAGTGTGGCAGTCCATTCCAGCACAGTTCCTTGCCAGCATGCAATAGCTTCTCTGGCACTGATGAAGTTTTGACTATTCAGCTTATCCAGGCCACTGTTTCTGCTTGGTACATTTCATCTTCCTCCATTCTTCCTGCCATGCTCTTCATTACCCTGTTTTGGGCATTGGCCAAATCCCCACTAGGCAATGCAAAGGACCCATACACAGCAGAGCTCAATTCTTCCTCAAATGTGCTGTTTCCTACTCTTTTCTAGGGCAGAGAGGTTAAGTATTTTGATGTAAAAGGCCTTCTATTCCAATTGAATTACAGTAAACAAAGCTCCTATTTATGTCAACCAAGCACTTACGCAGAGAAGGTGACAATGTCAGCAAGTCTTCCTTTCACATGCTTAAAGTGCATAATACTTAATCAGAAGTTGGCCATGACTAGAGTGGCTTTCCCAAAGATCCACAAGCTGCAAGTGGTTCTGGCCTCTCTCTAAATCCCCTTAACATTTAGCACTTCTTATGATGTTTATCGGAGAAGGCAATGGCACCCCTCTCCAGTACTCTTGCCTGGAAAATCCCATGGACAGAGAAGCCTGGCGGGCTGCAGTCCATGGAGTCGCTACGAGTCAGACACGACTGAGCGACTTCACTTTCACTTTTCACTCTCTTGCACTGGAGAAGGAAATGGCAACCCACTCCAGTGTTCTTGCCTGGAGAATCCAAGGGACGGCGGAGCCTGGTGGGCTGCCGTCTATGGGGTCGCACAGAGTCGGACACTACTGACTCAACTAAGCAGCAGCAGCAGCATGATGTTTATCAGAAACCACCCTCCATTACAATTGTTTGTGTTCTTGTGTTACTTTCTTTTTTGCAGTATAAATTCCTTGATGCCAATGCCACATTTTAGGTCTGTCTTTCCCACAGCAAACTTCTTGGTGTTTTGCATAAAGTAGACCCTCAAAATACATTTGTTGAGTGAATATCTGGATAAATATATAATGGCCATAGTTGTAGGCTAGTGATTCGACTATAATAATATGCTGAATACTAGACATAGATTGATTATTCAACTCACTGAAAATGACATAAAGGAATTTTCCCTCAAGAATCAGTTACTATCTATTACAAAACCTGTAACTTAGATTTAAGGTTAAAAAGCAGAAAAGAAAAATGTAGCTTTGGTGCAAGGTCCTAAGATAATCTGTCTTTGGTTAGAGACAAGAAGATAAAGACTTTATTTAAAAGGATAAATGAACAAACAAACAAAAACTATAATTTTTCAAAGATAAAGGAAGCACATACTTCAATTGGTAAAGATATTCTAACAGCATATTTGCAGAAAGGACTCTGTTCTGCCATATGCAAGTCCTTTCCATTTGCTTAGATGGTGAGATGGCCTACTCAAAAAGAGGATAACTTCCAAATAAGGGAGTAAAGGGCCCAGATTTCAGGTTTCCTAACTCTCAGTCTTAGAATTCGCATGTCTGGGCTGCACTGTGTTATTCTGGGGGGAGGCACTCCTTTTACCTTTGGGAAAACTGGATTCTAGTTCCAGCTCCACTATATAATAATAAAAGAGCTACCATTCATTGAAAATTTACAAAGTACACTTTTATGCTATATTATTTAATTAGGACAATAATGCTGTGATTGTTGAGGAAGTAGGTCAAAGATCTTATTTTATAGGTGGCAAAGGTTCATTTAAGAGATGGCAGTTCTAGGTCTCAAATCCACTTCCTTCTACCTCCACACTCTATATTCTTTGTCAGCTTCTACGTGGTAGCAACAGGCAACTGCCTACCTGACAGACCTTCTCCGCCTCTTTTTGACTTTGTGTGTGATGGTAACATCCCAACTAAAAGTATTTGGCCTCTAAGATGGCACCCAATGATTTCCCCCTTTAGTGCTTGTCTGGAGCCTCCCACTGAGTGTGGGCTGGACTTACTGATACTTTAAGTAAGTAGAATAGAGCAAAAGTGATGTCACTCCCAAAATTAGGTTAAAAAAAGACTGGGGCTTCCATTTGGGGCTACCCTCTATCCTCCCTTATTCTCTCTGAGGGAAGCCAACTGCCATTGTGTGACCTGACCTGTGAAAAGGATCTCATCACAGACAACAGAGCAACTCTGAGCAACAGGTAGGGAAAAACTGAGACCAGCAGATCACAACTCATTAGGGACTGAATCCTGCCAACAATCCAGGTGACTCAGTAGAAAAGAATCCTCCTGCCAATGCAGGAGACACAGGTTTGATTCCTGGGTAGGGAAGATCCCCTGGAGAAGGAAAGGGCAACCCCACATCAGTACTCTTGCCTGAAAAATCCCATGGACAGAGGATCCTGGTGGCTACAGTCCATGGGGTCTCAAAGAGTTGGACATGACTGACTAAATAACAAACAACAGTAACAACCATGTGAGTGAGCTCAGAGGTAGCTTCTCCCCTAGTCAAGTCTTCATGAAACGAAACCATAGCCCCAAAGGATGACTTTAAGAGAATAAGACAAGCACCCAGATAAGACTCTATCCTGACCCACAGAAACAATAACAAATGTTTGTGATTTCAGCTTTTAAAGCAGGATTATTTTCTGTGCAATGACAGATAACTAACACCATTTCTTTGAAGTTGGTACAGGCTATATGACCTATGACATGTAAGAAGTCCAGGGAATGGGACTACAGGTAAAGCTACTATTTTCCTGATAAAAAGGGATGAACTCAGCAGTCATGAGTTTTTGACACTTGACTTTGTCCCTTCATTCTTCCTGGAATGTAGATGATACCTGAAATTGGAGCCATCATCTTGTAACCATGAGTACAAAACCTACGTGCTAAGAAAGGTAGAGAAAGGAGAGAGGGAAAATCCAGGCCCCTTAAGGCATCATGGAGCTGTCATACCAACACTGGAATGCCTTCCTCTTGACATTTTGTGGCAAAAGAAAAAGAAACATTCTTTGAGTGCTGTTCTTTAGAGTGAAATGCAATTCTAACTAATTTAATCATTTTCAGCTTTGGCTGGATGTTCAATTTTCTCTATAAAATTGGAGGTTAATGACAGCCTCCCTTTCTACCCAGACAGGTGTGTTGAAGTGTTTTGTTCTCAAAAACACATAAAATAAAAACAAAGCATTATTGCTATTTTTTTGAAAAAAATCTAAAATATTATTAACATTTAATGTCAAGACCATGAATAAAATTACTGACAATAAATAGATACGTTTAAATAATTAACTTTTAGCAGTATTTTTAGTTTACTATTAAGTATTTGAAAATAAATGTGTAGGTAATTATTTTAATAATTGGATCATAAAAATTGTAATGTAATTCAACAATAATACCAATATAAGGTGTTAAAGCTCTCCCTTATGTGATATACAATTTTGATGAAGCTGTTTCTACGTTTCCAAAACAGTTCACAAGAAAATCAGAAATACAAGCCCAATAAGTAGCCAATTAAGTTTGATACTTAATACATCACCAGCCAGTATCATCAATGTAACTGACAGCATATTGCGCACAAAATGATGAAACAGTATTGCCCTGGGCTACTGCTATCCAGGGTATACTTAGGATGCTACCCGGGAAGTATCCTGGTGTCTTTGTTTTTGCACAGTGGGGTGTCTATTTTCAAATCAGACTCCAAACAGGAAGCATTTCTTCCCACCAAGGGAGATTTAAAACCCACCTCCTATCTTTGCAGCATACAGAAGACATCGATTACAGCAAAGAAAACACAGATGGGGATGTTCAGGCTAGAGTTACAGCATTACATGACCACAGCCAGCAATTTGCAGAACAAACTCTCGAGAAGCAAAGCCACACTTAGAAATTCACAGATAAATCAAGATTGCACTTAAGGACTGTATTTCAAGAGCATAAGCAAAGAGGAAGAAAACACAGTTATAATGAGCCTACAGCAAAAAGCAGACATCTCAGCAGATGCAAAAGCATAGGAAAAATTTAGTTTGGACTCAGATTATTTCTATGTCCCCACTCTCATGAGGGGTCCTTACCTACTGCTACTGCTGCTGCTGCTAAGTCGCTTCAGTCGTGTCCGACTCTGTGCGACCCCAGAGACGGCAGCCCACCAGGCTCCTGCGTCCCTGGGATTCTCCAGGCAAGAACACTGGAATGGGCTAGGACCAATGTAAAAAACCATTATGTAGCATATAAAGTGTATCACACTTAAGAACATGCAGACAGCTATAAAACAGTCATAATATGTAGTGAGTTCAACTGTTCTCAATAAATCCTCAAGTTGTGTTCACAAAGCATCAGAATTAAAATGAGGCTAACAGTACCTAACCTTTATTGAGTGCTTACTGTGTGCCAAGTTTTGTTCTAAGTGCTTTACATGGACCAATTCATTTAATCCTCACATCTCTATGAGTTAGATGTTTTAGTATCATCCCCAATTTACGGATGAAGAGACTAAGTCACTTTTCCATAAACTAGGAGGTACTATTGTTTTTCCAATAGTCATGTACGAATTTGAGAGCTGGACTTTAAAGAAGGTTAAGTACCGAAGGACTGATGCTTTTGAACCACATGTGGTGCTGGAGAAGACGCGTCAGAGTCCCTTGGATAGCAAGGAGATCCAACCAGTCAATCCTAAAGGAAATTAACCCTGAATATTCATTGGAAGGACAAATGCTGAAAGTGAAACTCCAATACTTTGGCCATCTGATAGGAAGAACTGACTCATTGGAAAAGACCCTGATGCTGGGAAAGACTGAAGGTGGGAGGAGAAGGGGGTGACAGAGAATAAGATGGCTGGATGGCATTGCCAATACAATGGACATGAGTATGAGCAAACTCGGGGAGATGGTGAAGGACAGGGAAGCCTGGCATGCTCCAGTCCACAGGGTCACAAAGAGTCAGACACAACTTAGCAACTCAACAACAACAACAAGGAGGTGATAGAGCTGTGTAGATAATCTCACTCTAAATTACACTAAAAAAAATACATTCAAATTTTATTATCTATTGACTAGATCAGACTTAATCTGGCTACTGGAGTCAAGAGACTGTTCTCTACTGTGGGAAAACTAAGTAAGCAACCCATCTTGTAGTAATATGACTAATAAGACTTAAGTTTGGGTATGCTAACCATGTATTCTGGTTATCTACTGCTGGGAAATAAAATATCTCAAACCACCCCAAACTTAGTGGCTTAAAACTACAACAACCATTTTATTTTTGCTCATGAAACCACAGTCTGGGCAGCAAATGTCTCTGTTGCACATATCAATATCAACCAGGGGTAGCTGAAAGGCTGATGGGGCAGGAGGATGCATGCTCAAATCATCTGAAAAGCCACTCACTCATTCAGTAGATCACTGTCATCAGAGAACACCTTAACTCGGGCAGTCAACCAACATACCTATACATTTCCTTACTTCAGGATGGCTGAATTCCAAGAGTAAGCATGCCAAAAGAATAAAGTGGAAGTCCATGGCATGTTTATGACTTAGCTTCAGAAGTCACGTGGTATCACTTCCAACTACTAGTCAAGGCAATCATAAATTCAGCTCAAGTTCAAAGCAAGAAGACACAGACCCTACCACTCGATGGAAAGGGTGCCAAAGTCATACTGTAAGACCAGCTGGTGGCAGGAGATATATTGTGGCAGCCATCTTTGGAAAATATCATCTGTCACAACAAGGCAATTAGCTTTCCAAAAGCTAAACAGACCTACACAATAAATAAATGAATAAAATAAGTGATGTCAACAACATCCTAATACCTCACAAGTTATTTTAAAAATAAAATTTTCACTGCTTAAATTTCCTACTATAAAGCTCCAAGACATTTCCATTTAAAACTTAAAGGTATGTGATCCAAGTTCAACCTTCTGGGAACCTAATCTGAGGTTAAATCACTCTTCTAATGGTAAAAAGGAAACAGGACTGGTATCATGAAAGATTAGAATTTTTCTATCACGTTAAACTGGACAAATGTATACTGCCACCCTGGTTTCAAAGATAAAACGTCATTTTCAAGTAACACCTACTACCTCTGAAACATTTCCTCCTGCCCTAAAAAACACTGTAAATCAAAATCTCAGATCACTTTACCAAAATGGCATGCCATTTAGAGATCCTTCACTGAGGACACCAGCAAACAACTGCAACACTAATTCCTGTGCCTCTGCTCAATGATCAGCAGCAGTTACTGATTTCATTCTGATTACAAGTGCTGAGTCATTTTGTGTCTAAAATTCAGGGTCATCTTTTTAAATGTGCTGCTTACTTTTTCTCTTCATCATCACTTTGCCCTTGAGACATACTGTTCTCCAGCCTGAGATGCCCTTCCCCCGTCTGACCTAAATCTTATATGTTACTTAACTCGATTGGAAATCTTGATTTCTGCACTCCTTCTGAATCCACACGCAGAGATACACTTGTGTTAACAAAATTGGGATCTGAAAATGATGTGGAGACATAAGGAAATTCCAAGAAGCTCAGAGACATCCTATAAATGTAAAGAGACATACAACAGTTTTCCCTATTTAGGGTCTGCCAGGCAAATAAAGGGTTCAGCAAGAGTATTTGAGCTTTCTGGCTTAACAGGATAAAGCTTACCAGGGTCAGAAGAAGGTGAAATAAACTGGAATAGAGCTGAACTCCTGGCTGTTTTCTACAAAGGAGTGAGGAATAAGAACCCAGAAGGTAGCACCTCAAGGTAAGCAGGTAGGAGAGGAGAGACACAGGATTTATTGTCTCCTCTTGCCAGAATATAAGTTCTGTGAAGACAAGGGGAGTTGTTGGTTTGTTCACAGTGATACATCCAGCACCTAAAACAACTTAACCAGTATTTGTTGAACGAATGAATGGTATTGATAGATGGTAGTAATTCTGGAGATTCATTTCACTTAGAGATGGGAATCCAAGTTTTTCCTCTCTTGATGGCTGACTCTGCCCTTTAGACCTCTGCCCACTTATCAGCCTACTCATTCTCCCCAGTCACCGGTCTCAACCATTGTAGATGCTAACCTTCTCCTGTCTGGAGAAGACAGCTGGAGGGCAGTGCAGGGCTGTGTCTTCTCATTACTGATATCTGCCAACATAGAAAATCTACCCAGGTGAATTCAACATGTCATCCTTGTGGTCCAGCTGCAAGAATCCCCACCCCTTCTGGAAAGGGGCTCTACCTGGAGCACATTAAGCTGACTTTCCATTTACATGGTTGAGAGGCCACAGAGTAGACCCAAAGCTTAGTACTCACGCTCTTGCTGGCCCCACCAAAAATAAGCAAGGAAAAGGTTTTCCCTTCATTTAAGGTCTTTTTTGTAGAAGACTGCCCCTTTTCTCTGCCAGTTTTGATGCCACCTCTGCTTTCAGAATTGCCAGTCAAGAGCACTACAGTGTATAAGGCCACAAGATGGGCTTTTTCTCTTCTTTTATGCTCTCAGTAAATCTACCCTGATTTCCAAGCCGACCTCAGTCACTAAGTTGTGACCTATGGCCAAGTCATTTAACCCCCAGGGCCTCTGTTTCTTCATTTATAAAGGCAGAGATCGGAAACAGATAAACTTAAGTCTCCTCTAGTCACAAATTCTTCAAATCAATAAGTAATTAAGAAAGGAGTCCACACAATAATCTTTCTGCTAGTGTAGAATAATGGAGCTAATTAACTCTTTCTTGTAATCTAATGGTGCCACTTAGTTCCCTGCCCAATATATAACCAATGTTTACTAGGCACGCACCAGATGCACAGTGTGGGGCTACCTCTCTGATGTTCCAGAACTTGTGTGTTTGAATAACAACTACTTGACTTTTGATCCATGTTTTGGGGGCTTCCCTGGTGACTCAGACGGTAAAGAATCTGCCTGCAATGCAGGAGACCTGGGCTCGACCCCTGGATTTGGGAAGATCCCTGGAGAAGAAAATGGCAACCCACTCCAGTATTCTTGCCTAGAGAATTCCATGGACAGAGGAGGCTGGCGGGCGATAGCCCATTGGGTGGCAAAGAGTAGGACACAACTGACTAACACTTTCACTTTTACTTTGGGAACTTTAGGTTCCTGTCCCAAATTCTGATGGTTCCTGTCCCAAATTCTGATATATTGTATGGTTTGTTCACTGATCCAGTTATTCAAGAGACAGTTAGTTAAGAAGCTAAGTGCTTACTGGTTAACTCTCAATAAAGGACTGATTTGACAATTTTATAAGGGAAGAGCTGACTTTTTGAGATTTCCTTAATTTTATGAACTCGAATAATGGATGGGCAAGGTATCTGGTGATCACAACCTTCATTTAAAAATATTTCCAGAAACTAAAAGCTATCATAACTATCACCTGCTGAACACTTATGATGAACCAGTGCTTTATATTCTACCTCTAAAACAGTGTTCTAAAAAAGGTATAACTAGTCCCATAGAACAGACAGCAAAAGAGACAAGAGGCTGGAGAAGACTGTCATGTGAATCACAAATTCCGGACTCTCACGCCATCATTTCCAAGGGTCACAGCAGTTTTCAACCAGTGTTCTAACATTTCTAAATTTCTGTGTTAATGTGATACTCTTACATGTAAACTTGCCACAGTTTCACAATTAAAATACAAACTTATTCATTGGTGTTAGTCACTCATTCACATCTAGACTCTTCGTGACTCCTTGATTGTAACCCACTGGGCTCCTCTGTCCACGGAATTTCCCAGGCAAGAATACTGGAGTGGGTAGCCACGCCCTTCTCCAAGGGATCTTCCTGACCTAGGGATCGAACCTAGGTCTCCAGCACTGCAGGCAGATTCTTTAACATCTGAGTCACCAGGGAGAGCTTCTTCTTTGTTGTTACTCTTGAGTGACAAATTGCAGCACAGCAGGAGAAGTTTTTACCAAATGAATGCAGTTGGGTTTTTTGCCTTGTTGAAAAGTATCAGACTTGAGATTTGTCACACTGAAGATCACTGTGTCCTTGGGAAAGAGCCATGAAAAATCTCTCCCAAGCAATTAAAGGGTGTCTGATACGTTTGCCATCAGGGTTCAGAATAAGATCCATCTGTTTGTGCCCTAATACAAATGGCCTGATAGCAAAATTATCCTCACTTCCTCAGATGAATACATCTAAATAGGTTATTAATCATCATTATACAGAAAACCTTTCTCTCACACTCAGAGACTTTTTTTTAAAGTTTATTATGGTCAGATTAAAATATAGCATTTCTAAAGTTAAGCTTTAAATTGGTTTTGGAATGACAATAAACTGTCACTACACAAGGAAGAAAAATAATGGAAGGTATTAGTTTGTTAGTGGGAAATGGAATCCCTGGCTCCAGCATGATCTGGCTGACAGCACCAAAACCTTTTTAATGGAATTTTAGTTACAACTGGAGAAATAAATACAATCAGCTCTATCGATTGTGGCAATGTGGGAGGCAGGGAAGAAAAGGATAAATGATGTTAAAGAAATTGCTAATTCCAAGGAAAAATGATAAAACTGCAAGTACACAGATGTTTGGTAAGATTTCATAAAATAAATGAAAGTGTTACTGCTAGTTCTAAAATCATTATATTATGCCTATTCCTGACTAGTAAAAGCATGATCCATAGCAAGATTGAGGGAAATACTGCCTCAGATTCTGAAAAGTTAGAAACCTAGGGAGACAGGAGTCGTTTTGGAAGTTCTGAGGAGACGTGGTTACAGGTGTAAAAGAAAGGTATAAAATACTTACACACTTAGGTTCCAGCTCTAGGTCAAATTTGAAAAATATAGAGGAACAGAAGCCTATCAACATAAAGAAGCTCATTAACCACTGGAAAGGAGAATCGGGAAAGAAAAGGAAGCTAACAGCCGTAGACTATTCCGCACACCAAGAACTATACCAGGTGCTTTGAAGCCACAAACCCGTGTAACACTTACAACACCCTGTATGATTATTCTCATGTCACATTATTTTCCCAGCATCATTCCCATTTCACGTAGGGCTCACCAAAAGCTCAGAAATTTGGGGTTTCGTGCCCAGGATCACACAATAATGTGGTCAAGATGGGATTTGAATCCCTTATATCAAGTTCTTCCACTACATACACAAATATGTCTGATATAATAGAGAACGGGCTAGGGAGCAAAGGTTATTTAAAAGATTAAACAATGCTCATGAATAATCAGTTCTGCAGTTCTGTGAACTCTACCAAAAAATGTGCAGTAAAAAAATGTTTAGTCATGATTAGAGATGTGGCTTCAATTCCAAATTAAAGAGAATAATGGAGGAAACAAATATTTCTTCCATATACCTGCATGATGGAAAAGCAAGAAGTTGTATATAACATCAAAGGCCAAAGTGAAAAATGAAATTATTAGTCCAAATACTGTGTTTCCTGCAAATTATTATTTCTGGAGAGAGTAAAGAAAAAAAAAAGAAAGTCAGCTTGGGCACAACCGACTGTTTCAATAAAGGGCAACGTAGTCACAGATTCATATTGTGGGACCAAATGATTTATTAATAGCGAAGTTGAAATACAGCCAGTTAGATATTCAATGGTGATATAAATGCTGTGCCAGAACAATTTCTTCTACCTAAAATGATACTTAATGATAATAAGTATACTTTAATCAATATTAACTACATCAGCGAAAACACTGGAATTTGTCAAACTGATTTTTTTTTTAACTCTCTAGGGTATATTCAGCCAGAGCCCATGTCAATCTGGATTCCAGTTTAACAGCACTAATGGGAGATCTTGGCCTCAATTTCAGCAGTTTCATGAAAGAGAAAATACTTTCACAGAACAGTACACATTCAGATCCCATCCAAATAGGCTTTAAATAGACAGAAATTTCATGGTAGTAGTGAGATGCTTTTAGCCATATTCAAATTCCCAAGAATATTGTGGGTATGTTTTCTTAATAGTGTTGACAGCACTCAGCTGAATCTTGAATCCCATCCACACTAAGGGCTGTGGTCTGCTAATGCAGATATCCAGGACCAATGACAGAGATATAAGGCAGGATTCATGTTCAGCAAAACCTGAACATGAATTTAGAAGGTAAATCCCTTCTAAAACTGAATGTGGTCAGTGTGCTGCACAATTCTTAGAGAAGCAATAATTCTATTGATTTCAAGATAATTCAGTAACAGAAACTGAATAAGCAAGATGCTTTTGGAAACTGCATCCCTCACTGAAAGTTTAAAACCTGACTGCTAGAATACTAATTTTAAGGGATTTTTTTAAAGAAAAATTCCTTGTTTTGGTTTGACTTTTTAATGCAATTTCAATTTCAGTGTGTTTGGATATATGTCAATTCAGGGAGAAAGTTGAGATCAAACAGGCAGTTGGCTCTTTCAGAGACATTACCAACACGGCCCAATTAAACAGCTTGGTAAGTCTATTCAATGAATGTTTAAGATAAGACATGTACTATAAATGAACTAGACCTAATGCACACCTATAGAACACTCCACCCAGCAACAGTTGAATACATATTCTTCTCAAGTGCACAAAGAATATTCTCCAGGACTGACCATACGATAGGCCATAAAACAAACCTACAAACATATTTAAAAGGACTGAAATTATGCAAAGGATGCTTTCTGGCCACAATCGCATGAAACTAAAAATCGACAAGAAAGAAATCTGGAGAATTCAAAAATATGTGGAAATCAAAAACCACTTCCAAGTAAACAATGGATCAAAGAAGAAATCACAAAGGAAATTAGAAAATACTTTGAAATAAATTGAAAATACAGCATACCAAAACTTATGAGATGCAGCAGAAGCATAACAGAGATATTACATGACACAGCAATTTCACTCCTAGATATATCCCCAAAAGAAAACATTTGTGTACAAGTGCTTGTAGTTGAAGGATCAGGGATAGAGAGTGACTATTAATGAGTGTGGGTTTTCTTTGGGGGCAATGAAATGCTCTAAAATTGACTCCAGTAATGGTTGTACAACTCTGAATATACTAAAAGAAATTGAATTGTACACTTTAAATGAGTGAATTGGGTATGTAAATTAGACCTCATTAAGTCTGTAAAAAATGTGAACTAATGGTCTAAAACTCCCAATTAAAAAAGAAAGAGAGACCTCTGACTGCATACAGAGGTTTTAGAGGCCAGCCACCACCTCAGGCAAAGCAGTGGGACTGAGACACTCTGGTTGCCTCGAGGTTACCTAATGGCCTTGGAGTCTCTAGAAAGAACCTGCTGAATCACCCCTTCCACACCACCATGACCTCACTCCAATAGCTCACTTGGTACTTGAACGAACAGCAGAGCCCAAAACAAACTCACTAATACCCCTGCCCAGGACCACAGGAAAAAAAAATGGCATGAGGTAAAGGAACTGGCTGCTGATAGAGATTGGCCTATCCTGGAAGGCACAGCAGAATGAAATTAGAACCTTACCTAAAACCATATCCCATTGTTTCCATTTTCCTCTGAGTATTCTGGAATTGTATGGATTTCTCTCACCTTCTCACTTCCTTTAAATGAAATTCCACCTACTGAAAGAAGTTCTTTCACCTCGTTTACCTCTCACATCTCATTCCAAACCTGAGAAAAACCTTCATTTCCAGAAAGTCTTGCTAAAGCTTTTTCACTTAAAAGGAAGAAGGAAGAACCAGCACTGATGTCATATCCCATGAATTGTGGTAACAGTTCACCACACAGCTTCCAATTGAAGACCTTGGCAATCCTGGAACAGAGAGACTGACAGAGAAACAAGTACTTCTTAAATCTTGACTGTTCTCCAATAATGGAGTTCTGCCTTTACTCAAGAAAGGTTTCATTGTTTTGTACTGTTTTGCTTTAAATGAAACCTTTGGAAAAAAAATCTACATCATAAGAGTGGCACTGCCTAAGAATTTAATGCAAAATCCTCCTCTGGAGTATTTTTACAACAAGTCATGCAGTACATAGAGCATAAGTGTTTATTTATTGCTCACACTAAGATTCAAGAAGATGTCATCTCTGTTAAACAAGAATGGGCAGAATAAGAAAAGTGGGTAGTAAAAGAAAAAGCACAGCAGAAGAAATTTAATTCACACCAGAGGCAGTATAAAACAGACTTTACACAACAGGAAATGGAATGAAGAACAGACTTGAGAAAGTACTCAAAAGAAAAGAAACTGAAAGGATGAGTCTGCAGGTAACCATTCTGAAGGTCTGAGCAGAAAACCTGCCTATGAATAACAGATATTATTAAAGGAATTAAGGAGTTAAACACAGAAGGGAAAAGGAACATACCCTGTATTTTGACTTGATTTTTCTCTTGGAGGAAAATTATTCTGAAAGGTTAAGGTATTTTCCAAAGGCCACATATATAATCTGTGCAGCTGGGATACAAATCCAGATGTGTATGATCCCTAAATGTATGTGTTTTGTTAATCACAGCATCCAAAAGATGCTAAAAGAAAATTTTCAAAACCTGGGAAAGGAGTGAAATTGCTATGTGCTCAGCAAGTTATTTTTAAGAATCTAGAAGTCATATCCATCATTTATAAAATTGCAATATTTCTAAAAGCAAGACAGAGTTTGGAGTCTCTTCTGTAATAATAAATGGAGAAAACAGTGGGGTAATTTCTACAACTGTGCTGTCCAGAATAGTACTTTAAATTAGGGAAAGCAAAAAAACAAAATTTTTTTTTGTAGTTGCTCGGTGGCACTAGTAACTTTTCAAGTGTTCAACAGCCATATACGGCTACTGGCTATTATACTGGACATCACAGATACATACCATTTCCATCACTGCAGAAAGTCATATTGGACAGGCTAGATCATAGAGTTTTAAGTAAAAGTTCTTAACCAAGTAATTGTATAAGGAAGTTGGAATTTCTGTTTTAAGGGTAGAGAAGATATTTTTTAGTTCTATACAAATCTCAGAAAATATACTACCCTTGTACATTTCTGAGAAAAATGCTTGTATATGCAACCCTGCAGACAAGTCTCATTTACAATTCCAGACCACAAATCCCACATGGAATTGAATTGTGGGATTCAATTCAATTGTCTGAATTTCCACTACCTATCCCTGATAACTTCATTTCATACATTAGTCTTTCTTTTTCTCCTCCCCAATATCATTTTTTTAATTGAAGGAAGATTACAATGTTCTGTTGGTTTCTGCCATACAATAACATAAGTCAGCCATAATTATATATATACCATCTCCTTCTTGAGCCTCCCTCCCCTCCCTCCATTCCAACCCTCTAGGTCAGCACAGATTGTCATGCTGGGCTTCCTGTGTTATACAGCAACTTCTCACCAGCTACCTATTTTACACATGGTAGCATTTCACACATTCTTTTTTTTAAATCAAGTAACTTATTTTAATTGGAGGATAATTACTTTACAATATTGTGGTGGTTTTGGCCATACATCGACATGAATCACATTCTTCTTTCAAGCTTGACTTCTTCATCCTCTTCCCTGTCCATCTCTCGCTTTCCAATCCCCACAGCTCCTTCTTAACCAAAGACCTTCGCCTCATTCCTCAAATAGCAAATAAAGCAGCTGAACACGAACCCTCCTGGGTCAGGTTCATGTGCATGTGTAAATGAAGAGGAGCCCCAGCTTCTAGAAAGACCAGCCCCTTCGATTGCACCTCAGTTTCTCGCACGTTTCAGAGACTGCACTTCGCCCACGCTTCCTCTCTCCTCGGAAGCAACCAGTCTTCGTCTCCATGAGGTCATGCCCACCAGCATAAAAACATGCTCAAAACTTTTTATTAAAGGATGGTTGGACCCTAAGAACCTCTAGCTATAACCCCATTTTTTTCTGCTCCCCTCATTCCAGTCTCAGTTCAAAGGACATCTCCTCAAGGTGCCTCTCACTGACCATCCTTTCCAAAGCTGCCCACACCTACATCCACAGTTTCTGTCACATTAGGATGTTTTCTTCATAACACATACATCGGTAGGAAAAACAGATCTAAGACTGCAGACCTTGTCTGCCTTGTTCATACCGCTCATCTCCGATGGAGCAAAAAATAATAAAGTAATGGTAATTACTGTGCCATGGTCTGAGTATGAGTCATTTCATTCAATTTTCACAGCCTTGAGGAACATCCTATTAATGTCTCATTTTACAGCTCAGAAGACTAAGACCCAGGAAGGTGGTGTAAGTTGCCCAAGGCCATACAACTAGTAAGTGCTAAAGCCAGAGTCAAACCTAAGCAGGCTGTCCCTATGGCCCTTGCTCTCAACCAACATATTTCACTGGCTCCTCCTTACAACAGATCCTCTAAATACACTTTTTTTTGTCTGTTCATTGAATGGATATTTTAGTCAAGTCATCAAGAAACAAAACAAAACCCTCTTTCAAGAATGAGAGGATTAAGGGAGTGAATAAAGGTTACAAGGATAATAATGACTTGACCACCAATAAAGAAAAGTGTAATATTCAGCTATCTATATAATAAATGCATATACGGGAGCAAAAAGAGAAGGCCAAAAGAAAAAATTGCAAAAAAGGATTCATAGTAAAAACAGCAAAAATAAAAATATTGAGAAAATCAAGATATAATTATAAATGATGGCTCCATCTACTCACAATATTTCATTTGTGTTTGCAATGAGAGATGTCTTAATAATAAGAGGTTTGATCACAGGTACTACACCGGACACTTGCTCCCCTAAATGTTTGTCCTATACTTTCCTGAACCCGTAACTTTTCTCATGCCATTTTTATTTCAAAGCCCCAACTTTTCTTCCTCCCTCCCATTACATTTTTCAGACTGAGGGGCTCAAAGAGTTCTCTCCTTTTTGATGTTAAAATCTTTGCTATATACAACACTCAGTGCAAAAAGCTACATGACAGCACATACATTTACATGTATTTTTCTACCTTTTCCCAAGTTGAGTGTCCCTTCAAACGAACCTGGGACCTTTGGGGAAGGCAACTCTGTCTTGTACTGCTCTTTCTTTCCCCAGGGAAAGAGAAATACCATAGTATTTTATAAATAAATTAGGTGAACAGGAGAAGGCAAGAAGAATACCATATGTATTTAATTATCTAATACTTAGTGGCAGTTTCATATAAAAAAGAATACCATGTTTCTACGAAAAATAAAATGTGTGGGAATTAGCAATATTTTCCCTAAGTCTTTATTTCTTTGCTAGTCCAGTTAATAGGAATTAGATATTGGCCATTACTAATATCTGATCACTTTCCATTATTGTGTATCTGCTAATATGTCTAACTAATCATTTTTATCGACCTCCAACACCTCCTTAAAACTGTTATCCCTTTGGAGAGCCTTTAATCAACTACGAACAAAAATGTAAACTGTATTTTCCTGTGAACTTCCATATAGCTCTGCACACACAGAGATCGGTCTGCCTCCATACCTGCAGCAGTTCTAGTAAAGGTTATTTTAAAAGTCAGCAAGTTCATAAGGACAATTCAACAGCAGACAATCAATTCAAGTACAACTGAAAGAACTTGTTATAATTCTTCACTATATTCCAGCTTATAAATTTTAGGTATTCTGCCTTAGACTCTGAATTTTACCCAGGCTTGTAACATAGGGTTTCAAGATTAAGCAAATAAAAACAACACAAAAACAAGATGTCAAATTTAATTTGGATTTTATATAAACAACAAAAAATTTTAGTACAATTATGATGCTTGGGGTACACTTATACTTTTTAAATATTCCAGAGGTTATATTTATGTTAAAACATTATTTGTTGTTTATCTGAAATTGCAATTTAACTGGCTGGTTTGTATTTTATAGGGCAACTCTACCCTAAAGGATAAAATGTCAGACTTTCCGTATTTCCGGAACCATCTTCACTTAGCACTGATGTCATACATATCTCTGTAGAGATGCTTTCCGGCTAATCCAATCTCTCTGCCTCTTGCTTATCCTTGTTCTGTTCCTACTGGAGATATTTCAAATGAGTTCTGATTATCTCTTCAGATTTTGCTCTAGCTCAGCTCTTTGCTTTAAAAGGGCCAAGTCACCACCAGTATTTCCCAACATGAATTATACTGAAGGCTGATGAGCTATCGAAATTCTCTTCCGCAGGCTCCACAAGTGAAAGAGAGAAGAAAAAATAGTCACAATACATCTGAAGTCATGGAGGAGAGAGAGGCAGCAGATGTGAGGCAATAAATATTTTCTGTAAGACTGGGGTTTGGAGAACTCCAATCAGTCCATTCAATCAGTGTTGACCAGAGGTCACGGGCTCACAGATCCAGACAGGCTTTGTTTGACCCACAGAGTTTAATCCTTGGGATTTGGTGTTTTTGTTTTTTTTTTTAAGAATTATCAATTAATTACTCAAACTTAATAATGATAATATCCTGAAACTCGTTCTGTGGTTTTTTTCTTGAAAAAGAAGGCCTCGCAATTCTGGTCTTGTATTCCTAAATGATAACCAGAGATCAGAGCCAAGAGGTACCCCAGAATCCCCAAAGACTCCACTCACTATTACCCCACCTGCATCCTCCTGTACATACAAGCTGCTGTGGGGTGTATGACCCTTTCAAACCAACCCTTCACTTTTCACAAGCACATGCAACCAACCATCCTGGCTCCTGCTTCCCATCTGCAGAGATTTCATGAGCTAACTAGACATCTCACACCTAGTAGGTCCCCTGTCCCTACCAATCATTTGCATGACATCCTAGCTGGATAAAGAGTATATTTGCCCAGGGACTTCCCTGGTGGTCCACTGGGTAAGACTCCATGCTTCCACTGCAGGGGGCATGGGTTTGATCCCTGGTCAGGGAACTAAGATCCCATATGCCATGTGATGTGATTAAAAAAGAGAGAGAGAGAAAGAGTATGTTTGCCCAGATGTAAAACAAAGCTGATTACAAACCAAGATAGAGAGTTCTGCACATGAGACAGGGGGAAAATACCCTGGAAAAAATATGTAGCAAGTTATAAATCAAGAGGGAAATGTGAGGTTTAGAATCTAGAATCCCTAAGTCCTTATATTAAATGAACAGTATCAGATTCAAATTCAACTGAACCATATGTAGTACCTTCATTAGTTATCATTAGAGCAATGACAAATGCAACCAGTCCTCCTTATTCGAATCAACTGTAGCACAACTGTTTTTTTTTTTCCTCCTCAAAATGGTATTTGTAAACTGTACAATCCGTCAACACTTGAAGACAACCTGAAGCAAAGCATTTATATCAGCAAGTCTTCATGTTGAAATTCACTGACCCAGATATTACAAAGAAGGTAAATTAAAAACTGCCATAGACTACACCAGTAGAATAATTGGTAAACATTGCACACCAGTAACAGAACAGACTAGAAAAGAGAAGCCTGGTATAGTGCGTTATTTCACATTTATTTGGCAAACCTCCTAAGCTTGCAACCTCACAAGGATTCTGTCATCCAAGGTGCTCAACAGCAGATGATACATTTTTCAGAAGTCAATTCCTATACCAAAATAAATTAAAATTCTCTAATAGGTTTCCCTGGTAGCTCAGTTGGTAAAGAATCCACCTGCAATGCAGGAGACCTCAGTTTGGCCCCTGGATGGGGAAGATCCCTTGAAGAAGGAAAAGGCTATACAGTCCAGTATTCTGGCCTGGAGAATTCTATGGACTGTATAATCCATGGGGTGGCAAAGAGTCGGACATGACTGAGCGACTTTTCCTCACTCACTCACTCAATTGGTTTAACAACACAAACCACAATTTTCTTTTATTAGCATAGCCTTATATGAATGATTAGGTTCATGATTCAGGACGTAGTATGTGTAGTTTTATCTCATTTTTAGATAGTCACACAATCCTTTTTAAGATAACCCAGACAAACCTTTTTTCTGGGCAACAGATTTTCCACTTTCCTTTTTTAAAATTAGTTTCTTTTGCCTTTGCTTTCTTTCCTTTTGCCTTAATATTTAACTCCATCTCTAAAGCAAAAGTCCTTTGTCCCTATCAGGGTTATATCAATTACAGTTGGCTTGTCACTATCAGGAAAGGATGCTTGGGGAAGAGAGAGTCAGTCCTCACTCACACCTCCACCCTGCCCGTCAGCACCGTGGTTTCTCCATACCACGTGCCTCTACTCTCCCTGGCTGAGCACTGGCAGATGACAGGCCCCTCTGTGTACTGGGTCCTAGGAGGACGTGCCAGTTGTTTGGAAGGTCTGGAAAGGCAGCACCTGCCTTCGTTCCCCTCTAAGGAAGTGGGCTACAATCCTATACATGCAACATAAAAGCAAAATGTAAGTGGAAAACCACCTTTCTGGGCTTCTGGCTGCATCATTCTAATCTCTGCCTCCACCTTCATGCCACCTTCTCGCCATGTGACTGCCCTCCTCTCTCTGTCATAAAGACACTCGCAATGGCAAATAGGGTTCACCTGAATAAACCAGGGTAATCTCCCCATCTCAAAATCCTTAATCACATCCACAAACTCTCTGTTGAAACAGAGTAGCATTTACAAATCACAAAAAGTAGGACTTGTGTCTTGGGGTGGCCACTATTCAACCTACTACAAGATGAGCACAGTGCTAGATGGGAACGGGCTTAACTGGCTGAGAAGCACCAGCCAGCTACACGCTGTCTTTCAATTACATAGTGTACTGGAGATACTACATTCTTACAAAACAAGCCCCAGTTGTAAAAGTCATCCTTTAGCACTTAGCAGCTGAAAGAGTCAAGATTCTTAATCTGGAAAATCACCTGAATGGCAAAGTGAGTTGAACTAAATTAAGAAATTGTTCAGTAGGCAAAACTATACCTCTCAGAACTTGATAAGGACCCTGTTCAGAAGGCACTTCATGAATAGGACAAAGGTCTACTGTTACAAAACTAATACGTCTGGCTAAACAGAGAATATAATATGTTGAAATGTGATCCACCCAGGATACTCTGGTTTGGATGGAAATGAAAGAACAGGGGAGAAAACAAAATATACTTTCTAGGACACCACACGAAAACCCACAAGTGAAATGTGGAGCGTTGCGTGAGAGCAAAACCTACTATAAATAATTCTTAAGTTTAAAGGGAAGGAATAAAATATTACAGAATTGGGAATGAAATTCAGTGTTGAGAAAACAATGAAGATAGAATATAAATAATTTGATCAAGTTTTATCTAAGATAGGCCACAGTCATGGACAAACATTTGAAATGTGTGTAACCAGAAAGAGAGATGAATTTAATATATTATCACAGGATTCAAAGCAATGGGAGAAAACCATCTTCAAGTGAAACCATGGAAGCATTTTTAAAGGTCATAAGCTAGACTTCAGAGAAGGCAATGGCACCCCACTCCAGTACTCTTGCCTGGAAAATCCCACGGATGGAGGGGCCTGGTAGGCTGCAGTCCATGGGGTCGCTAGGAGTCGGACACGACTGAGTGACTTCACTTTCACTTTTCACTTCCATGCATTGGAGAAGGAAATGGCAACCCACTTCAGTGTTCTTACCTGGAGAATCCCAGGGACAGGGAGCCTGGTGGGCTGCCATCTATGGGGTCACACAGAGTCGGATACGACTGAAGTGACTGAGCAGCAAGCTAGACTTGCTGCATTAACTTCAAAAGAAGACAAATAAAATATCAACTTATTTTCATCACTGGGGGCATTGAAAGTAAGTTTTACTTCCTTATGAACATCTGACCTAGGCAGTCTTTTCGTAAGTAGGATGGGGGGAAATATTCTTAACGGCTTGCTTCTCTCTTCCCTGTTGGCACCTCAGAGAAATACTCAGATATTTCAGATACCAAGTTTTCATCCCTTCTTCTACATCTAATCTGAATTTTCAGATTAGAGTCTGGCGATAACATCAGATAGCTGCTGCTGCTGCTGCTGCTGCTAAGTGGGGTGCCATCGCCTTCTCCAACATCAGATAGCAGGTCTTCATAAATATAATGTTGAAAACACAAGCACTATGAGCTGAAAAGTCCTGAAATACAGACAGTCAGGGAATTATCAGAAATTCACATGATTTGAGTTCATTTGACTTTATTGAGTGCTTATTATTAGCCAGGGCTTCCCTGGCGGCTCAGATGTCAAAGAATCTGCCTGCAATCCAGAAGACCTGGGTTCAGTCCCTGGGTTGGAAAGATCCCCTGGAGAAGGAAATGGCAACCCACTCCGGTATTCTTGCCTGGAGAATCCCATGGACAGAGGAGCCTGGGTGGCCACAGGCCATGGGGTCACAAAGAATCAGACATGACTGACGTGACTAACACTACTATTATCCAGGCACTGTGCTAACTTTGATGATTTCTTTAAGTCCTCACAAAAGTCTTATGAGGGAAGTACCATGTGCATGGAAACTTTGCAGCCAACAAGAATATAAAGTCATGATCCCAAGACTAGAAATAGCAGAGTGACGATCTGAATGCTGAGTCTAACTCCAGATGGAACTCCCTCTTGCTGCTGCTGTCTGATGGCACAGTTCTCTTTCTGAATGCTCACTGCACACCTAGAACTGCCCAAGACAACCACCCAGATGAAGATATGCCTCCGACCTCCCTGGGAGTTGGATACCTAAGAGTAAAGCCAGTTAAGGAAACTGCCACACAAAAAGATTATGCAGCTTGCCCATGGCCACACAGTTAGTAAACGTGTTGATCTATCACAGGTAGATCAACATTTCAACACAGGCAGGGAAATTCTAAAGGTAGTATCCTTGCCAAGTGCACCAACAATAAAGACTTAGTGATTTTTGTCACATTTCCTAAAACTTTCTCAGACCAAGTACAGAAAAGGAACCCACACAGCTAATCTGCCTGGTGAGGAATGACTACTTTAAACCTCCACCTCCCCTCACTTCTAGCCTCACACCCACATGCCAGTCCCATGGCTTTCCAAAGGTGAGGATTAAGTAGTGTTGTCACTTTTAATACATTTTGAAGGGGAAAATGCTGCCAGGTTTTCTAATGACCTGATGTGCTAAGCATAAGTAAACATAAGAAAAGGAATAGAAAGAGGCACCTATAAACAAGTCAGAAAAAAAATGCAAGCACCAAAGGCAAGTCAAAAATCACTTTCCCACCACTACCTGTGTTCAGTCATGTAGGCATCAACTTTTTTAAAAAGCTACACTGCCAGCCTTTATCTGAGGAGTCTTTCAGGTATATTGAAGAGGCTGCTGGCTGGCATAAACCTGAAGACAGAGGGAGGAAGAGAGGAAATAATTTGGTCCAAAGCAGAGCTAAGCAACAAGTAAACCAAAAGGGGCTTGTGTGTGTGTGTGTGTGTGTGTGTGTGTGTTGTTTTTCCATTTACCATGAGAAACTTCATGAACACAATCTATTGCCTTGGTTTGTAGATCCAAATTCAAGCAAGGGGAATGTTTCCTCCATTTCCTGGGAATCCAGAGGTAGGATGAGGGATGAGCAACCAGTGCTCACCTTTACAACTTCCTTTTAATGTCCATAATGGGAGGGAGAGCATAGTTGTGATAGGCTAGGGGATGGGGCCGGGAGAGGCAAAAAACACCTCAAATTACTAACTAGGTAGCAATTATGATTTTCCTCTTGTCTCACACACACACACACACACACGAAGGACAAAAGGACACTCTGTACCAATGTCCAATACAATTACAAGCATGCCTCATTTTATTTTTTGTGGGTTTTTTAAAATTAATTTTTATTGGACTATATTTGCTTTACATTGCAGTGTTAGTTTCTACTATACAGCAAAGTGAATCAGCTATCAGTTCAGTTCAGTTCAGTCGCTCAATTGTGTCTGACTCTTTGCGACCCCATGAATTGCAGCACGCCAAGCCTCCCTGTCCATCACCAACTCCCGGAGTTCACTCAAACTCATGTCCATCGAGTCAGTGATGCCATCCAGCCATCTCATCCTCTGTCGTTCCCTTCTCCTCCTGCCCCCAATCCCTCCCAGCATCAGGGTCTTCTTCCAACGAGTCAACTCTTCGTATGAGGTGGCCCAAGTACTGGAGTTTCAGCTTTAACGTCATTCCTTCCAAAGAACACCCAGGGCTGATCTCCTTTAGAATGGACTGGTTGGACCTCCTTGCAGTCCAAGGGACTCTCAGGAGTCTTCTCCAACAACACAGTTCAAAAGCATCAATTATTTGGCGCTCAGCCTTCTTCACAGTCCAACTCTCACATCCATGCATGACCGCAGGAAAAACCATAGCCTTGACTAGATGGACCTTTGTTGGCAAAGTAATGTCTCTGCTTTTCAATATGCTATCTAGGTTGGTCATAATTTTTCTTCCAACACCTATACATATATCCCCTCTTTTTTGGATTTTCTTCCCAATAGATCACCAAAGAGCACTGAGTGTTCTCTCAGCGCTATACAGGAAGCTCTCATTAGCCATCTACTGTATACATAGTGCCAATAGTGGATACATGCCAATCCTAATCTCCCTACTCATCCCACCGCTCCTTACTCCCTTCGTATCCATACATTTGTTCTCTGTGTCTGTGTCTCTACTTCTGCTTTGCAAATAAAATCATGCCTCCTTTTATGACATGCCTTCTCCTTACAAACTGAGAGTCTATGGCCACCCTGTGTTGTGTCAGTCTCCCGGCACCATTTTTCCAACAGCGTTTGTTCACTTTATGTCTCAGTGTCACATTTTGGTGACTCTTGCAATGTTTCAGACTTTTTCATCATGATGATATTTGTTACAGTGATAGGTGATCAGTGATCTCGGATGTTACCCCTGTAATTATTTGGGGGCACCATAAATCACGGCCACATAAGATGGCAAACAATGGATAAATGTGTGTGTGCTGGCGGCTCCACCATGAGCCATTCCCCTTTCTCTCCCCCTCTCCTCAGGCCTCCCTGTTCCCTGAGACACAGCAATCCTGAAGTAAGGCCATTTAACAACCCTGCAACATCCTCTGAGTGTTCAAGTGAAAGGAGGAGCCACATACCTTTCACTTTAAACCAAAAGCTAGACACAGTTAAGCTCAGTGAGGAAAGCATGTCAAATGCTGACATGGGCTGAGAAAATCAGCCTCTTGTGCCAGCTTGTGAATGCAGAGGAAAAGCTCTTGAAGAAGGAAATGAAAAGCGCTATTCCAGTGAACACATAAATGATAAGAAAGCAAAACAGTCTTAGCGCTGATTGGAGAAAGTTTTAGTGATCTGGACAGAAGATCAAATCAGCCACCAACATTCCCTTAAGCCAAATCCTATTCAAGAGTAAAGCCCTAAGTCTCTTCAGTTCTGCTAAGGCTAAGAGAAGTGAGGAAGCTGCTGAAGAAAAATTTGAAGCCGGCAGAGGCTGATTCCTCAGGTTTAAGGGGGAAAAAAAGCTGTCTCCATAACATTAAAGTACAAGGTGAAGCAGAAAGTGTTGATGTATAAGTCGAAAACAAGACACAAAAATCTGCAGCAGGTTTTTCAGAAGACGTGAGTTAAGTAACAAAGGTGGCTACATTAAACAACAAATTTTCCATGTAGATGAAACAGCCTTATATTGGAAGAAGACGCCATCTAGGACTTTTATAGCTAAAGAAGAGAAGTCAATGCTTGGCTTCAAAGCTCCACAGGTCAGGCTAACTCTCTTGTTAGGGGCTAATGCAGCTGGTGACGTTAACTTGAAGTCCATGCTCATTTTCCATTGAGAAAAATCCTAGGGTCCTTAAGAATTATGCTAAATCTACTCTGCCTGTGCTCTATAAATGAAACAACAAAGCCTGGATGACGGCACATCTGTTTACAACATGATTTAATGAATATTTTAAGCCCACTATTGAGACCTACTACTCAGAAAGAACAAATTTCTTTTAAAATAGAACTGCACATTGACAAAGCACCCGGTCACCCAAGAGCTCTGATGGGAATATACAATGAGATTAATCTTGTTTTCAGGTCTGTTAACAAAAACCATCTATTCTGCAGCCCATGGATCAAAGAGTAACTTCAATTCTCAAGTTTTAAGAAATGCATTCCACAAGGCTATATGGCTGCCACAGACAGTGATTCTTCTGATGGATCTGGGCAAAGTCCATTGAAAACCTTCTGGAAAGGATTCGCCATTCTAGGTGCCATAAAGAACATTTGTGATTCATGGGAAGAGGTAAGAATATCAGCATAAACGTTTGACTTTGGGTGAAGTTGATTCCAGCCCTCATGGTTGACTCTGAGGGGGTCAAGACTTCAGTGGAGGAAAGAACTGCACATATGGAGGAAACAGAGAACTAGAATTAGAAGTGGAGTCTGAAGACGGGATTACAGTGCTGCAATCTCATGATAAAACTGAACATATGAGGAGTTGCCAGTGGCTTCCTGGGATGGAGTCTACTCCTGGTGAAGATGCTATGAGGATTGTTAAAATGACAACAAAAGATTTAGGATAATACATAAACTTAGCTAATCAAGCAAAGGTGGGACTTGAGAGGATTGACTCTAATTTTCAAAGTTCTACTAGGGGTGAAGTACAATCAAACAGCATTGCATGTTACAGAGAATTCATTTGTGAAAGAATAAGTCAATCAACACAGCAAATATCATTGTTGTCTTCTTTAAGAAACTGCCACAGCCACCCAAATTTTCAGCAACCACCACCCTCATCAGTCAGCAGTCATTAACATGGAGGCAAAAAGATAATGCCATCTCCCAAGGTTCAGATGATGGTTGACACTTTTTAGCAATAAAGTACTTTTAAACTAAGGTATATACATTGTTATTTTAGACATAATGCTATTGCACACTTAACAGAGTACAGTATAGTATAACTTTTATATGCACTGAGAAACCAAAAAAATTCATGTGACTAGCTCTGCTGCAATATCCATTTTACTGTGGGGGTCTGGAACTGAACACATAACAGCTCCAAGGAATGCCTGTATCCTCCCAAATGCAGAACAACAAGATTTATATGGGAGAAGAAAAGAAATCTATTCAGCATTTATTCAGAAAAGTAATATCCAAAATTTGTGTGACCAGTAAGAAACAATCTATCTTCCTCTTTCATAATTTTTAATAATCCACTACATTTCTTATATGCATGTGTAGGGGCTCGGTCACTCAGTCATATCCAACTCTTTTCGACCCCATAAAATGCAGCCAGCCAAGCTCCTCTGTCCATGGAATTTTCCAGGCAAGAATACTGGAGGGGGTAGCCATTCCCTACTCAAGGGAATCTCCCTAAACCAGGACTTGAACCCACGTCTCCTGCATTGGCTGGCGGATTCTTTAGCACTGAACCACCAGGAAGCCCTTCTTATTTGAGTAGAAAAGCAATGCAAAGAGGTACCCTTCTCTTCCCCCAAAAAAGAGTGAGGCAAAATGAAAGAAGAGCGACAAGCAAAGATAATATTGTTGTCCAGACTTAGGGATGTGATTATTTTCATAAATATGCAATGGTTAAAAGCTTATTAGACAGATGTGTTCACTCATACCCCTTGTTGCTCCTGTTACTATCATTAGTCACATCTTTCCTTTTTGATGCCTTCCCCACCAACATCACTGGCACCACAGGAAAATTAAGGTCATAGTGTAATAGAAGTTTTGCCACGTAAATCAAAGATAGGATTTTCTTGTACAATCAACGCCTTTGAAATATATACCATAAGCTCATGGGGATGTAACTGTAGTCAACAATCATTAAGTTTTACAAACAGCTGTGTCCCAGCCCTACGATGTGCATTAACATCTCAGAAATAACACTGCCTCTATAAGGATAAGTTAAACAAGAAAAAGTCAAATCATGGCATATTCAGCCATGGAAAACGAAATAGCCCACAGAGTTTCTGCAGAAATAACAATTCATGAATAAAACATCTGCATCATATACAGCTTCAGAAAGAATCAATTATATCAAAGGCTTTCGTGACGTAGGATAATATGCATGTATTTAAACTTTTCTTTTTGACAAATGACAGAATATCATCAAATTCTTCCACATTCATTGAAAAGATACTGCCAGTCTAAATGCTGACAACATCCACTGCCTCTTCACATGTGGTAGAAAAAGGGGAGGATGAGGCATACTGCCTCGTTAATGCTCACATTAAGGCTCAGAATATAGCTTCACACGTAGAAAACTGTATAAAAGTAAAAGAACATCTGCAGAAATAGCCCAATCTCTGGGGGGGGAAGTGTGGAGTTTAGATAAGCAAGTCCCAAATTTATTCACCATATTGCATATAAAGACTTATATTAAAGACTTCCAAAAATAAGGCTAGGAATTCATTTAACAGAAGGCCACTCAATACTTTACTATTTACATCCTGCTTACTTTCCAAAATGAATTTGATTTAATGTACAATAAAAGATGGGCTTCCCTGGTGGCTCAGATTGTAAAGAATTAGCCTGCCAATGCAGGAGACAAGAGATGTGAGTTTGATCCCTGGATCCCCTGGAGGACATGGCAACCCACTCCAGTGTCCTTGCCTGGAGAATCCCATGGACAGAGGAGCCTGGCGGACTTCAGTCCACAAGACTGCAGACGAGTTGGACACAACTAAAGCGACAGCACCCATGCACAATAAAACACACATCCAATCCAAGCAGATGTAATAGCAATGTAGCACAGTGGCTATGAGCCCAGACTCTGGAGGTAGAGCCGATGGGACCTGAACTCCAGCACCGCAACTTACTAGCTTTGTGACCTTAAACAAGCTACTTCACATCCCTAAGCCTCAATTTTCTTCCCTGTAAAACAAAAAGAATACCATCAGATTTCATAGGGCTATGTTTGAAATAACATACGTAACATACATAAAGTGCCAGCGCCAAGCTAGGATTCAAATAGTAATTAAGAAACTACAGATGTTGTATTTTGCAATTAATTATAATAAAAGCTTCTAGAAGACTCTCTGAACTGCCAGGTTGTCCTTATTAACTAAAAAAGAAAAAGTCTGTATCTTTCACTAACAAATATATGAATGCCATATAGCTATAAAAATTAAAGAAACGGACCCCTTCCTGTCTCCAAGAAAAAAGTCATTTCACCTCGTGGCCTAGAAGAAAACGTGCAAACAGGATATAAAATGTGGTTTAAGAATTCATTTTGCATTAAGATTTCATTTGTGTTTGAATGGTCTAAGCAGTTGAGACACCAGAGTTTTATACATCAAACAGCTGTGATTTTGGTTTGAAAGATTTTAAGAGCAGGAACTACCTAGCAGCTGGCTACTTTAATCAAGATTTCTATTTTTAAAAACTGCATCTTCTTGTGTCCCTAGGCTGACTTAGCTACAAACTGTTTACCTTGAGAAGCAAGAAAAAAAGTAATTTATTTGGTATTGTAACTCTAATTACTGAAGATTTGACCAAAGGGATTGTTTAGCTTTCTTTCTGAGAGTAATTAGCCCCTGGATTCACCTGCCTTGCTAAAAACATGGACGTAGATGCTTATCTTTCACTTAACTTGGGCAGGAAGGCAGGTACACAGCTCTTCTAAAAGCTACGTGGGATGTAATTGGTGCTGTTAAAATTCAGTGTAGCTAGAAGACACTACTTTTGTTTTATATTATTGAGGATTGGAATTCAACACACAAAGAGCGTATTCTTACCCACCATCATTCTCAGAATGGTTTTATATGACACAGACTCTTCAGATGCACGAACAGCTTGTGATTCATGCTCAATTATAGTTGGCCCCAAAACGGTTCTGCCTGTGAATTAAAAACTGACTACAGATGGATTGCTCAATGGTGTCAATGTCCTTCATGGCTTCTCAACATATGACTGAAATGGATGACAATCTGTTGATCCCCAGTCAAGACAGACACAGGACTCAACGAAGGCTTCTGAGGTTGTACATCCTGAATGTGCACCCAGAGAACAGGATCTGGAATTGGCGATAACCGAATGCCACCCTTTTAAAAAAGTTTTTTCTAAACTTTGAATCCATTCTAAAGAAATTCTAGTTGAGGGACCAATAGCAAGATCTATCACTTGGAAGAGAATTTCAAAAGTTCTCCTGATACCCTCAGGCACTTGCTACTTCTCTTTTGACTTTCAAATAACCTCCCCATTGAGATTTTCGGAGAAGGCAATGGCACCCCACTCCAGTACTTTTGCCCAGAAAATCCCATGGATGGAGGAGCCTGGTAGGCCGCAGTCCATGGGGTCGCTAAGTCGGACACGACTGAGAGACTTCATTTTCACTTTTCACTTTCATACATTGGAGAAGGAAATGGCAACCCACTCCAGTGTTCTTGCCTGGAAAATCCCAGAGATGGAGGAGCCTGGTGGGCTGCCGTCTTTGGGGTCGCACAGAGTCAGACACGACTTAAGTGACTTAGCAGTAGCAGCATTGAGCTTTTACTAACAGGAGAGGAGTAAGTAAAGAAAGGAAGCATGTTGAACCAACACTTCAAACTGTTTTCCAATTGTCTGGTGTCAACCTAGACAAAGCTTCCTTGGGCATGCCACAGCATTGTCTCCAAACCTCTCTTTTCCATAACAAAAAACAGACAAGCATACACATACACACTAAAACTTGTGGATTATGTGAAGCTAAGAGTACAGGTAATATAAAAGAAAAAAAAACAGGATTCAACATGATGACCATAGATTACATGAATGAGCCAGAACACAACAAATTAAACTTAATTTTATATTCCTAGATTAAAAAATTGACTGCACAAGTATAGGATTTGACCTAATAGCCATCAGTGTTAAGAAAAAAAAGTAACGATGATAGAAGTGTTTCAGTTGCCTTAAAGCTAAATATGAGTCAACAGTATTACAGCTTCCCCCAAAAGTTAAAGCAATCTGAAATTACATTTTAAATGAGAAGTGCCTAAAGTGAGAAAATGCAACAATTCCTTTCTGTTATGAAAGCTATAACCACACTAGGAATTGACGATTTCTGTTATGGGTGCCATATTTGAGAAAGCCATTGACAAGCTGGAATATACCTGGGCAAGGTGCTAACGATGTTAAGGTGTTTCAAAACCAGACAGATGAATAAGGACTGAAGGAATGAAGATACCAGCCAGACCAAACACCTTTGGAAGAACAGGCTAGTGGTGGTGTGTACATCTCCTCATTAAAACTCACCTGTCAGTAAGAGCTGAGTGCAGAAACGGAAATGTGGGCTCCATACCACAACTCCTGAACCTCTTGTCCTGGCCACAGCTGAATGCTGTTATGTGCTGGGCTCACCTACTTCTAGGGGAACATCAAAACCAAATCTACCAAAGTGCCTTACATTCTCCACTTTCCCTAGTTGTCTCCTAAACTTAGGCCTCTTTACTCAAATAACGGGGCTTCCCTGGTGGCTCAAACAATAAGGAATCTGCCTGCCGTGAGGAAGACCCCAGTTCGATCTTTCTCTGGGAAGATCCCCCAGAGAAAAGCATGGCAACCCACTCCAGTATTCTTGCCTAGAGAATCCCATGGAGAGGAGACTGGCAGGCTACAGTCCATGGGGTTGCAAAACGTTGGACATGACTGAGCGGCTAACACTTTAACTCACTCAGATATCACTTCAGTTACCTGCTACTCCCCTGCAACTTAGAGGCTAAAATAATCTTTTTTCTCATTATAGTCCAGTTTAGACTAAGCTCTGGAGAAGGAAATGGCAACCCACTCCAGTATTCTTGCCTGGAGAATCCAATGGACAGAGGAGCCTGGTGGGCTACAGTCCATGGGGTCGCAAAGAGTCAGACACGACTGAGCGACTTTACTTTTACTTTCACTTTAGACTAAGCTTAGCTGGACCTTGTTAATGGTCACCAGGTGGCTGCATTCAGCTGACAGATTGGCTGAGGACTGGACTCGGCTAAGATGACCTAGGCTTCTCTCCTTCCATCTTTCTCCCCTCTCCCCCTCTCTCCCCATGGAGGGTAAAGGGTTCTCTTTCCACTTGGTCTTTCCAGGTAGTCTCTCCAGTAAGAAAGCCAGACTTTTAAATGGTATCTTAGGGCTTTCACATAAGTAAAAGCTTAGTCCCAGAACAGCACTGCCTCATTAAGGCCACATTTTACTGGTTAAAGCAAGCCACAGACTCAGATCAAAATCAAGGGAAGAGGGTGCTTCCCTGGTGGTCCAGGAGTTAAGAGTCAAAGCTTCCAATCCAGGAGGCACGGATTTGATCCCTGTTCAGGGAACTAAGATCCCATGTGCCACATGGCATGGCTAAACAGTAACAACAACAAAACTCTTTAAAAAGAAATTCAAGAGAAGGAGGATATGTAAGGGCAGGACACGGGGAGGCAGGGTTCACTGGAGCCACTAATGATGCAGACCACCATGGCTATCATCTCCCCAGAGACTCCAACAGGCACTCTCTCCCTGCCAATGACCACACAACCCCCATCCTCCTGTGCCCTCAACTGTGGCCTCGGGACTTCAGAAACTACCTAACCCCCCATATCCTCAGCCTTTTTGCAGAACAGTCATTTTCATTTCCTTGCTTTCACCTCCTTATCTGAACCAAAACCTGAACTGAAACTATGTCCTACTTTGGGACAAGAACTTAATATGACACGATCTATCTAAATCCTGAACAACCATTTATGTATGAATGGCATTATCCTCATTTTGCAGAGAGGAAGCTGAGACTCAGAGATGGTCAGGCAAAGGGGAAGAAGGAGAACCAGGAGCCAGAAGGAGCTGTGAGAGTATTCTTATCACAACTGCACTGCCTGGTCTGGCTATGCTAGTCTCTTCTCATGTCCCTTCCCCAAGACCCCGATATTTGCAGACATGCAATTCCCAGCATGTCCCTATATATTAGGACCAAAAGATAAGCCTCTCTAAAAGAAATCTGCATCAAATCCATTACAGGACTCTGACGGAATGATGAAGAAATGTGTGTCTCATAACAATCATTTTGGAAAACAATTTTCCTTTGAGATATGCTGAATAAATATAGCAGCTTTGTAAATAGAAACTAATTTATGTCTAAGAGAAACATTTTCACCTTTGTGAGAAAACCTATTATTTTTCAATCTATATTTCATAGAAGGTAAACCAGGTAGCTAAAGCATTAGTCAGGTAACATTATAAATTACCACATCATGTAATTTGGGGTAACATTTGCTGGGCAAAGAAAATATCAGGTGCGGCACAGAATAAATATTGCTTTTTCTGGTTTTCAAAGACAGAGTAGACTTCACATTTCCAAACACAAAAGCATATATAAAAACAGGCATTTTTGTTGCAGAAGGATGTCAAAAAATTATTCTTGGTTTTGAGTCAGAGCAATGGGATTACAAATGCTTTTTATTATCTTCAAATAGCTTATCTTTTCTATATTTTTAAAGATGAAAATATATTATGTGTGTAATAAAACATCAAAAACAATACGATTAGGGGATGTAGTCCAAAAAGCATGCATGGATGCTCAGTTGTGTCCAACTCTTTGCAACTCTATAGATTGTAGACGGCCAGGCTCTTCTGTCCATGCAATTTCCCTGGCAAGAAAACTGGAATGGATTGACACTTCCTCCTCCAGGAAATCTTCCTGACCCAGGGATGGAACCCACATCTCCGGCATCTCCGACTTTGCAGGCAGATTCTTTACCACCAGGCCATTGGGGAAGCCTTATATATTCTAATAACTTCTCAGTAATTTACTGACCAAATTCTTAATTATTCCATCTATCTATCTACTGCTCAGTTATTTGGCCTCAACTTCCTGGACAACTGAGAATTAAGAAGAAAGCAAAAAGCCACTAGACAGCCCCAAGACATGTATGTGATAAATCCAGTATTCACACACATTCCTGGGCCTGTTGAGTCCATCTTATTATTTTACAAAAAATTATAATAAACTTAAATGTCTGATAATGAAATCTCTTACAGAATTGGGGAATTAAATAAGGAGGGATAGACAGTAGATGTGTGTGCCCAGCATCCATTCCATCTGACATCCAATGTGTACCAGCCTCTCTATCTAGTTGAATTTGAGTCCTTCCTCCAGGGATATTCTCTGATAACCATGGTAGTATCAGAATTTCCCATCTCCCTTTCACACTAATGGTTGTACTATATCCAAACCAATAACCACTTAGAATTCCTTGGGGACTGGTTTACAAGTTTGTTCAATCAGCACAAAGCTCAGGATTTCTACTAATAATTCTGAGCAAAGACGCTCTTCTTTTCTGATGGTCAACTGTGCAATACGAATGACCAGATGTAAAACCTGAAAATAATGCAATTATTTTGCACCATGACGCAGGCCATTGCAAAGATAAAAATCACACACCCGGAGGCAGGAGAATGAAGCCAGATCTCTGATCAAACCACACCAGACACCAACTCAGCCTCTGCAATTTTTTGGTTTCAGGAGCCAATAAAACTCCTCTATTGTTTAATTAAGTTAGTTTGTTTTCATTTTGTGTTAGTCATCAGAATCTTGGTTCGCCCTGGGGAGTCAGAGTTTACAGCTTTTGTCCCTGTATAACTATTACAGACTTCCCTTTCCCTTCTGAAAGTATTCTGGTTTGAATAACTAATTACGTGCTGTGTGCTGTTGCTCAGTCATGTCCAACTCTTTGCAACCCTATAAACTGCAGCCCACTAGGCTCCTCTGTCCATGGGATTTTCCTGGCAAGAATACTGGAGCAGGTTGTCATTCCTCTTCCAAGGGATCTTCCCCATCAAGGGATGGAACCTGCGTCTCCTGTATCTCTTGCACTGCAAGCAGATTCTTTACTGCTGAGCCACCAAGGAAGCCCCATAACCAATTATATGGATGCCCAAATTATAATTGATATGAGGTTAGGGGAGAGTATCCAGCATTTAGGAGAGGACAAAACACTCACAGTGACAACTGAAAACAATAAAAACAAAGAATGCACAAAAAATAGAGACATCACAATTTAGCAGCAGTTTGAGTCATTCAATATAGAGGCAAATAAGCCCACATGTTATCGATGGTCCTAGAGGCTTATCACAATAAAGTAGCATTTTCCCTGAATTTTCTAAAGATTTTCTTCAAGAACTTTAGCAATCTCACACAAAGGGGTCCTCTGGTTGGTTCACTCTATTTGAGAAAAGCTCCATTCTCTAACTCTCCTTGGAGAGTTAAAATATACATGAACATGGTACAGGTTCTGAGTAATCCTTAAAAACAAAAAAAAGAAATTAATTTATTAATTTTGTTTACCCAGTACATATCCAATCTATTTGATCACAGAGCATTGCTGCTCAAAGACACCTATTAATACGCAATTCTGCTGACACCAATTTGGGAAAAGGTGCAGTCAGTAATTGATGACTCTGAATCATCCAAAAGAAAGTCATCAAATTACACTTAGTGGTTTTTTTTGTCTAAAAAGTTGAAAAGTATTTAACATTCTAGAAAGATTTCCTTACAAGATGGTTAGCATTTTTAAGAGTAAATAAAACCTCACCTCTTCGTGGTGACTCATTAAGAGTGGTGAATAACAGAATCTCTACTATGTAACTGAACAAGCGCCTTCTAAGGTGCTATGACTTTTTGAAGGCTACGGGTCCTACTTACGTGGGAGAGAAAAAAGGAACAAAAGCATGCACTCATACACATCAGTAATTATATTTAAGTAGAGCTCTACTCTGATCAAAAAATGTGTACATGATATTCTCCTGCACTGTTAAGATGTGCATTATCCCAGAGGTCAAATCAACCGTAATGACTTTACAAGGGACTTGAGAAATTGCAACCTTCGCTAGATAAATTCTTAGCACGCTTAGGGGGCTCTTTCATGCTGAAATATAAACATGTGCTCAGGAGAAATGTGCCAGGGCATATTTCACTGTCCTCAAGAGACATTCTCTTGACTCTGAGTAGAATAAAACAAAAAGCTTCAGAGATGCCCTAAAATCAATCTTGCTCACAGCAGACAGACCGGCATCTTCACTACAGCTCGGGTCTGGCGAATTCTTAGAATTCAGCAAGGCCGCAGAGCTTTGCAGAATCGCTCTGAAAAGACTTCTGACAAGAATTCCACATTGGGTATCTTAAATTGAGAGAGCGAGGGGCGAGCGAGAATGCAGCAAGAATGCATGGCTTGACTAGAACGTCAAATACCCAAAGCCTTGCAAAGAAGGAAGCAAATAATCCTTGATGGAGGCCGTGTGCAAACAATTTGGCTTCAGGGTCACAACCATGTTGTGATGGCGAGAGAGCGATTTCCCTTCAATTTCTACAGGAGGAGGAATACATGATTTACGGTTCAGGAGGAGTCTTGGCAGCTGACAGCAGAACAGTTGGCATAAAATCAGAAAGTGCTGCTGGGCCTCAGAAGCAACATCATCCCCACACGAGATGCAAAAACAATGTGGCATTAGCACAGAGCACGAAGCAGAAATGACCTGATAGTCAATTACGATGAGTTCTGGCTACCAGCACTCCCAGCTGTAGCTTATGGCCGGCCCCACCACCAGCACCACAGTTGCTGTGATCTGCTTCTGTGGACCTCTCCAGAGGCTGAAGTAAGGATTTAAGGGCACAATAACATCTCCAGTCCAGAACCACGTAACTATGGGTTACTAGGAAGTCAGAGGTCCTTCGTGCCATTTGTAGCACGGTATTTTCAATTGCCTATATATTTCTTTAAGATGCACACGATACCATCCCTTGAAAGAGAAACATCACTTTGCTTCATAGCTTGTGTTTGTGTAAATGTAAGAAAGTAGGTTGAAATGGTTCCTTCCTCTAAAGAAGACAGAAGAAATTACGAAAACCTGCGAAACACTTGAAGAGCAGAGACAAAAGCAGCGGATAACCTGAAATTCACTTATACACTCACATAGACATACAGATTGAACACCAATAGAAAGAATGACTGATAGATAATTGACAGATAAAATGATAGATACATAGATGCATAGATAGGTAAACAGAAAGAACTACTGCTGACAGGTAGATAGATAAACAAACTGGAAGATAACCAAACATAAGGCAAGCAGCCATCGAACAAAGGAGTATTCTGAAATAATCACTAATAGCCTGACCCTTTATACTTATATCAGGAGCATTTTCACAAGCACTTAATGGAAGCCTCACACTGTCCTCTTGGGCAGAATAGGTATTATTTCATTTTAAAAGTTCAGAAGGAGATCCAAAGATACTAAGTGACTTGCTCACACACTCAGCAGTAGACAGAAATGCCTGGGTTGAGACTTGCACCTGGTTACTCCTGACCTGTTATCCCCTTCACCTTATTTTAACCAGAGACAGAATTCTGGAAAAAAAGGAATCAATGTCTAAACTTCCACTGAAAAGAACAAGTTAGCAACTGATGAAGAGGTTATCTGGACTACTCAGTTGGAAACAACTAAACAAAATGAAATAATGATACTGCCTTGTGTCTGCAGAGGCACTTTCATGTGTCATATTTTAAAGTGCTTTTGTATACCTCACATCCTTTGCCTTTACTTATCCCCATAAAATATGCAGCAGAGGTGTGATTTCCTCCATCTTTGAGACAAAGAAACCCAGATGCTCAGATACTAAATCACTTGCTCAGGGTCACATGAAAGGTTAGGAAAGGAGGTAGAATGACTTGGACCTAGATCAGATGGCAGCTGGTCAATTCCATGAGACACTGTTTAGGACCTAAGCATATTAGCGTTGGTTTTTTCTGTTTTCCACTCTCGTCTTCAGTTCCCAGTTGAGCCCTTACTATATGCACAGCCCTGTGCTAAATGCTCTGAGAAAAGCAAATAAGACAAGGAATCTGCTTTCCAGGAATTTACAATTTAAGAGAGTGTTGACAGTTATTTGCACCCAAAATACCAGGAAGAATGTGTTCCATCAAAGATATGAACAAATTCAGCAGAAGGGAAAGATTATTCACAAATGGAAAAACTAGGGAGAGGCTCATGAATAGACGTAAAATGTCCCAGTTAGTCAGGAACAATCCTAGTTTATACTTGTCCTTTTAGCTGCCTTTTCCACCTTCAAAAGCCCTCATTTGTATGAAAAATTACATGATCGGCCTTTTCATAAAGGTGGTGGCATTTAGGCTAGACCTTGAAGGATGGGTAATATTTCAATGGATGCAGATTTGGAAGAGAATATTATTAGAGGAGGATAACAAGAAAGTCAAAAACAAGGGCAGGAAATGAAAACATAGCCAACTTAGGATGATGGATAATCTAGACACCTGAAACAGTAAGTCAGCAGAATGTGAGGATTTAAGCTTGACTAAGCGAGGTGCATATTCTGTGTTGTCCTGCCCAGCCTTGATCTTAGGAAAGCTCTGTGTCCCTGTGTCTCAGAGGTGGACCTTCTAGTGAGGATTCTGTCCTTCCCCCAGGGGTAGAAGGCCACCAATACCATTTTCCCTCCTCTTCCAGGCCTACACCATCAAAGAGGCCTTCTCGGTCTCCTGCTCTGGCTTCAGTCTTTGTTATGACCACCCAGTGAAGCCTGTGGAGGAGAGCTTCAAGTGGATGCATATCCTTACACTATTCCACATCTGGCCTTTAGCAAGTAAAGAACAATTTTAGCTGAATTCAGCGGACCTGTTCCATGGCAGTCCTGCCTTCCTCCCTCTTGGGTTTTGCAACAGAAAAGCCAAGGCCTTCATTCAATCTCTCCTGGGGTGTAGAGGAGAGAGCTGCTTCCCTCGTGAATTTCAGATTGTTGCCCTGCAACCTCAGCCCTGTGATGGGTTCAAGAAAAGTTGTGATTTCGTATATTACTTCTTGGGTCAGGTTTGTACATACCAGGTGGAAGCCAGAAGTGTGAAACTCCTTTTTAAACCATGACCCAGGGAACTCTAGGAGGTCCACAGTGGGGCCTCAGGGCAGCTGAGACAAAGGGTGGGGGGTACGTGGGCCTCTGAACACTCTATTCCTGTCTCAGTCAGTCAGCTGCACTTTTCAAAACTAATTTTATACACCGAGCTTCTGCAGAAAGAGATATGCGACTGAAAACAGAAAGCCACTGATCAATAGCATGACTTCAGCGGCACCAGGCAGGCTATCCTCCCCATAACTCCCCCATCTACTTGTTCCCCCAGCCCGAAACCTTTCTAAGGATAGAAAAGCTTGCACACCAAACTCAGAAATAAGAGTTTAAAATGCAAATGCATCAAAGGAAAGTTGACTTACACTCACATTAAATGGTGCTGATAAGAGGGTTTTTTTTTTTCCCCCTAAGAACAGGTTTTAATGAGGAGCGTACATGCGTGCTCAGTAGAGCCCAACTCTTTGTGACCCAATGGACAGTAGGCCACCAGACTCCTCTGTTTATGGGATTTCCCAGGCAAGAAGACTGGGGTGGGTTGCCATTTCCTTCTTCAGGGGATCTTCCCAACCAGGAATCGAACCAACGTCACCTGTATCTCCTGCGTTGGCAGTTGGATTCTTTACCACTGAGCCACCTGGGAAGCCCCTTAATAAGGAGAACAGAGCACACAATTGGTGAACCTGAAAAGGGGTGAAAAGGGGTAAAAAAGGGTCCTGAATTGGGGACAGAGAAACCATTTCAAAAATGAGGCTTCAGGCACAACAGGCCAACGGCCTACTAAAAATTCTGCCCACACCTGTCACACAGAATCACACTTGTATATAATCTACATGAGAAGCGCACTGTCTGAGAATCTGGTGAGCAGCTACATAACGCAAGCCACCATAGTGGGCACCTCAGGGGCCCCGGTGTGATGACAAGATGTAAATACAGACACTTCCTTCTCACCCAGTTGTCCTGGGAGCCAGCCACAGGCACTCAGCGGCTCCTCTGGCCCTGACGATGCAGAGCTGCGGTGCTGGAGGATTTTGAAATACGACGGAAGGAAGGGAAATACGTTAACGACATACACCATGATCAACGGTCATTGCAAAGCCACTCCAAATAAGAGCAGGAGAAAAGGTAAATGCTTCTCCAGAAAGTCCCTTCAGTTTCCAAGTGTCCCATGAATCATAAGGAAAATCTTCACAGCTGGAGAGGTAACGTCTAGAAAAAATGCTAATAGTACTGAAAGCCGCTGCTATCATTTCAAGAGAGGGTGACGAGGCCAGCAACAGCATTAGTGATTTATCAAGTCAGGTCTCTGGTAGATATGTTAAAGAGGAGGATAAATGCAGAATAAATTCTCCTATAATCCTTAGATGTAATTACTAAACTAGAGACAGGTGGTTCGTGATAAAATGTGTGCACATGAAAGATTAATGTAGAGACTTGAAACGTGAGAAAATGTCATTATTTTCTGCAGAAATCTGGAGCTCTCAATCGATGCCTGAAAAGGTAAGTATTACAGGAAACAAATGCCAGCCACCATACTCTTGATCTCAATTCATACTCAATGATCTTAATTGCTATTTACTTATGTACATTAATCTCACCTTACAACTAAAATGTGAACCCCTCTGGCGGTTGGTTCTTTTTTTGGTAATTTCTGTTTTTGCACAAGTAAACAAAAGGCTCTTCATACAGAAGTACTTGAAGGAAGAATGAATAAATCAGGATGATAGTGCTCAACCCTAATACAGAGCATAACATGACATTATTGTACTTTCTACAATGTCATGTGGAGAAAGTTTGGATTGAATAATTAATCTTGGTTTATTTCACAATTTCTGATGAAATTTTGGTTTTCCAATGTTTGTGTCATTTTAAACCTATAAGTTAAGTCAGTCTCTCACTTGTGTCCGACTCTCTGTGACCCCATGGACTGTAGCCCACCAGGCTCCCCTGTCCATGGGGATTCTCCAGGCAAGAATACTGGAGTGGGTAGCCATTCTATTCGCCAGGGGATCTTCGCAACCCAGGGATCAAACTCAGGCCTCCCATATTGTGGGGCACATTCTTTAATATCTGAGCCACTGGGGAAGCCCTATGTGTAACATTTAATGACTACAAATGTTTAAATATCACAGACACTAAAAGAATCATCAACTTAAACTCTCAGAAAATATTAACCTAGGAGCAGAAACTTTTCAAAAGCACTTTTAAATCAAGAAGAATAAATCCACATTAGTGGATTAAACTTAATGTGCTTTTTTCTTTCCTTTTATCAACTAAAGTATAGTGCATGTGTGCTTACTCGCTCAGTTGTGTCTGACTGCGAACCTTTGGACTATACCCTGCCAGTTTCCTCTGTCCATGGGATTTTTCAGACAAGAATACTGAAGTGGGTTGCCAGTTCCTTCTCCAGGGCATCTTCCCGACCCAAGGATCAAACCCATGTCTCCTGTGTCTCCTGCACTACAGGTGGATTCTTTACCCACTGACCCATCAGGAAGCTAACATAGTATAATGGGCATACAATAAACTGCACATAGTTAAAATGTGTAATTTGATAAGCTTTTACTTCTGTGTACATCCAAGGAATCATCACCACCATCATGATAATAAATGTCACCCCTATAAATTTCCTCACAACTTTCCTGTTAATCCCTTCTACCCACTGCACCCCATTTCCCTGTTGCTAAACAAAAACCAATCTGCTTTTCTATTTCTCACGTTGAATATAAATGAGAACACATAGTATGCACTATTTTTTGAGAGCAGAGGTAATTCTTTTGAGACTCATTCATGTTGTAGCATGTATTCATAGTTCATTTCTTGTTATTGCTGAGTAGTGTTTGCTGTATGGATACAGTTTATTTATTCATTTACTGTTGATAGATATTTGTGTTGTTTGGGGTTTTTTTACTATTACAAATAAAGCTGATATGAATATTCAAGTATTCAAATATATACATGCTTTTATTTCTCTTGCACAAACACCTAAAAGTGAATGGCCAGATTATTTGGTAGGCAAAATTTTACCTTTTAAGAAACTGCCAAACTGTTTTTCACAGTGTTTGTACCATCTTACAATCCCATCAGCATGCAGTAGAGTCCCAGGGTCTCCACTTCTTTGCCAACACCTGTATGGTTAGTCTTTTCATTTTACACCTATTAGATGTGCATGGGTATCTCAATGTGGCTTTAATTTGCATTTCTCAACTCGATGGACATGGGTTTGGGTGAACTCCGGGAGTTGGTGATGGACAGGAAGGCCTGGCGTGCTGCGATTCATGGGGTCGCAGAGTCAGACACAACTGAGCAACTGAACTGAACTGAACTGAATGACTAATTATGCTGAGCATGTTTTTATGTGCCAAACTGCCATCCATATATCTTCTTTGCCTGAGTGTTTGAATCCTTTACCCATTTTCAAAAACTGGATTGTCTGTTTACTTAGTGAGTTTTGAAAGTTCTTTAGATTCCGTATACAAAATCAGATATATTATGCCTTATAAATACTTCCTCTTAGTCTGTGGCTTGTCTTTTCATTTACTAACAAAAGACATTTCAGTGTCTTTTGAAGAGCAAATTTTCTTTTTATTCTAAAGCAGTCCAATTTATTTGTCTTTAGATTATGCTTTTGGTGATGTATCTAGGAAATGTTTACCTAACCCAAACTCACAAAGGATTTCTTCTACATTTTCTGAAGTTCTATATTTAGGCCTATGACACACTTTGTGTTAATTTTTTATGATATCAGATGTAGGGACTTCCTTAGTGGTCCAGTTTTTAAGAATTCATGCTTGCTCTGCAGGGAGCATGGGTTTGAACCCTTGTCAGGGAACTAAGATCCCAGATGCCTTGAAGTGCAGCCAGGGAGGAGAGAAAGATGTAGACTGAAACACAAATTTTAAATATGGATATCTAATTTTTTTCAGCACCATTTGTTGGAGACAATGCTTTCTCCATGGAGTTGCCTTTGCATATTCACCCAAAAGAAGTTGTCCATGTACATGTGGATCTATTTCTGGATTTCCATTCTGTTCCACTCACTTATTCATCTACCTTGATACCAATACCACATTGCCTTGATTACTATAGCTTTATAATAAATGCTGAAATCAGTTACCTAGTCATATAACTTTTTTTTCATTATTCTAATTGTTTTTGGCTACTCTAAGTCCTTTTCATGTCCATAGGAATTTTAGAATCAGTTTGTCAATTAACACACACACACAAAAAAATGTCTGCTGGAATTTTGATTGAGATTACACTGGGTCTGTGTATCAGTTTGGGCAGAAGGAATCTAAGGCAGTGGAATCCAGAACTTCCACTCCCATCCCTTCCCATCAATCTCGTGCCAGCAGTGGACTAGGGGCTAGAAAGCGAGAGTCTGAGATCAAACCAGAGGGTAAGGTGTCTCTGGCCAGTGTGTCCCAGTGGAGACCCAAGGTTAGATCCCTCTTTCACCGTTTCTCTCCTTTTTCTTTGCTCTCTGTCCTTTAAGTTTTCCTTTTTCCTTCTTCTTTCTTAACTTTCATGAGGATATTACAGACAAGCTCCCTGACTTTCTTTTCCACTGTTAACCTCAGCACCTTTCAGCTATGGTTGGAAACCAAAGCTTCACAGCCATTTCTCAACTTTCAGATTCTTGAAGCAAGCGAAAAGCCCTTTTGAGAAGATCTGCATTTGGAGAACACTGGATCCTCCCTGAACAAGTAGTTACGAATCATCAAAAGTAATAACGTTTCTCTCCCGTTGCTCATCATATTGCCTTTCTGTACTTTCCACCATTCTAGAGAACGATAAAACAAAGGGTCCTAACCGTGATGGACCAAAATACTAAGATTCATGTGAAGATTCCTCCTAAGGAGGAAAGTGTCTCAAAAGACATCTGACTGGGGCTACACTGGGATAAGCAAGGGGAAGAGTAGAAAGAAGAACAGACCTGCGGCTACAGTGAGTTGGGGGAGAAACAGAAAAAACCACTGGGAAAGAAAGGAGAGTGTTTAAACCAGAGCAGTGCAAGAGACATGGAGGAGTAAGGAGGGCCATTCTGGCAGAGACAGCATATCTGAAATAAAACTGACCAGTTCATTGTTCCTCACAGCCTTTGCCATTCACAGACCTATTTGTAAGTCAGGGGCTCCCTCTGTAATAAAACAGCCATTTGAAACACTCTTACCATCTTATTTGTGCCTCAAGCACCCAGTCTGAATTATAAATTGTAAAGAGGAAAAGTATTATGACCCTCATCACTTCACTTATGAAATCTTTTAGATCTCTAGTAAGTCCTAGTAACTCACAAAACATCAGAAATACAAATGGCCACTCTTCCATCTTTAACTTTACTTAATTCCTGGTACAATTAGAGGAAGAAAATGATTGACACACGTGCATTTTTAACCAAAGGATCATCACAATAATGTTTGTCGTAAGTATTCCTCGTCAGTGGTTCTCCCACCAACAGTATTCAAAAATTTGTTTCAATTTAAAGAAATTATAACATTTTTCTCACTGCTATGTTTTTCTTAAATTTAGTCCAAGAGATTCCTCCAAAAGATGTGGTTGAGAACCTGTGCCAGTTTCTGAATGAGTCCATCTCTACTTGACTATGAGAAAGCATAAAACCCTTTCTATGAGAATAACCAAAGAGAGCAATTATATAGCCTGTGAAAAAATTCTGCAACTCAAAAAACAGAAGACTACCACAAGAAACTAAGAACATAAAGAATTCTAAATTCCATATTCATTTAATTTATAATTATTTTTTTCTTCTGGGCAAGCTTACAATCTATCCTTCTATTTCTATAGAAATATGAGCTAGAAGAAATGAATGTGCATTACAAAGATAGTTCTAGCACTTTTCAATGTTCATTACCTTTAGAGTCAATTCACGGACTTGAATTTCTAAGGCGGAACTGAAAGAAAAAAGTGAAAGTGTTAGCTGCTTAATTGTGTCCAACTCTTTGCAACTCCATGGACTGCAGCTTGACAGGTTTCTCTGTCCATGGAATTCTCCAGGCAAGAATACTGGACTAAGTAGCCATTCCCTTCTGCAGGGGAATGAATCTTCCTGACCCAGGGATGGAACCCTGGTCTCCTGTATTGCAGGCAGATTCTTTACTGTCTGAGCCACTAGGGACTGAAGTGAAGTGAAGTCGGTCAGTCGAGTCCGACTCTTTGTGATCCCATGGACTGCTGCCCACCAGGCTCCTCCGTCCATGGGTTTTCCAGGCAAGAATACTGGAGTGGGGTGCCACTGCCTTCTCCTCTAGGGACTAGCTCAGGTTTACTTCTCCCTAGGGCTTGCAATTTCTACACCTGCCACCAGGTGGTATCTTGGTCATGATGGCAAGGGTCAGTTTCCTGACCCTTATCCCAGGTGTGGGTAAATGAAAGAACACATAACTCAAGCAATTATGCACATTCTATTAAAATAAATAAATTACTGAAATTACAAGCATACATTATTAACTAGCTTCTGATTATTGTGTACAGCAATGCTTTCTCAGCACTCTAATCTGAATTCTCAAAATACTCTTAACTAACCAGTGCTGTTCTTTTCCTTTTTTTTTTTTTCCAGTTGGAAAACTGAAAGTGCACAGTCACCATTCTTCAGTAGCATGAATCTCTGGTCTGCTTTCCCAACTAGGAGGTTTACTTCCTACCTGGGCTGCTTCACTCTTGCCTAACTCCCTAAACATTCTCTAGTGCAATTTCATTGAATTACTTAAGATTATTTATTGAAAACCTTTGATGCATTCTGCCAACTATGTTCTTTGTTCAAAAAACAGTGTCTTTTTAAAACTTTCTGCTTAAAATATTGAAAAGTATCAAGAACAAAGTAAAAACCATCTCTAATCTCACCACCCAAGTATAACACCTTTAAAAGCTACTACAGTTTCCCCAGAGTTCACATGTTCCACATTTCCATCCCTTTTATGTTTGATTTTTTTTTTAAGTTTGTTTCCCATTTGACTTTTTTGTGACTATTTCTCAGCGTGCCACTGTCTGCTGACTCCTCGACAAAGGTTTTCTAAATGGAGTTAATAACTGCAAATCCCTCATAGGGCTGTTATGAAGATTAAATGAGTTAAAACACATCTGCCCTTAGAAAAATGCCAAGCCCCTGGTATGTGCTCAGTAAACATTAGCTCTTGTCACTATTTCTTTGACGCTGGCTCCCACATCTTTCCGCTGTATATAATCCTTCCTTCACCTAATGGCCTGTTTAGCTTGCTGTAATTTCATACAACCAACATCCCCTCAAGCGTTGCTAAAAGCAGGAAGGAAAATAAATAAATAAATAAATAAAAGCAGGAAGGCATGTGTGCTAAGACTGTCTCAAGTCTCATGGTCACGCTATCACAGAGGAAACCATTCCTCTGAAGCCTTAGAGAAAATGGTGATCCTTTTCTTTTGAATAACAGGATCTCTTAATAGAATCCATTTTTATTTCCATTTTTATTTTTCTGATAAAATAATCTCCTAATAGGAACTGAGCTTCTTTCTGGCAAAATTTGTTGCAGATTTCCAGTAGTCATGTACAGATGTGAGAGCTGGACCATAACGAAGGATGAGTGCCGAAGAATTGATGCTTTTGAACTGTGGTGTTGGAGATTCTTGAGTCCCTTGGACTGTAAGGAGATAAAACCAGTCCATCCTAAAGGAAATCAGCCCTACATATTCATTGGAAGGACTGATGCTGAAGTTGAAGCTCCAATACTTTGGCCACCTGATGCGAAGAACTGACTCACAGGAAAAGACCCTGATGCTGGGAAAGATTGATGGCAGGAGGAGAAGGAGATGACAGAGGATGAGATGGTTGGATGCCAACACTGATTCAATGGACATGAGTTTGAGCAAGCTCTGGGAGTTGGTGATGGACAGGGAAGCCTGGCGTGCTGCAGTCCATGGGGTCACAAGGTGTCAGACATGACTGAGTGACTGAACTGAACTGAACTCATCCAAATCTTTCTTAGAGACATATCTTTATCTAGACTGAGGAGAAAATGATCAAGAGCAGAAGAGGAGGAGGAAGAAGACTGTTTTATCAGATAAGGATATCCAGCAGCCCGTGGGAACAGTAAAGGAACCAGAATGTACATCTCTGGGCCTCCAGTGTGGATCCTATTCTTTGGAAAATGCCCCATTTTCTAAAACTTCTGCCTGATGTGGCAGGGGCTTCCCCAGTGGCTCAGCAGTACAAAAAAATCCACCTGCGATGCAAGAACCACGGGAGACGCGGGTTCGATCCCTGGGTTGGGAAGATCCCCTGGAGAAGGGAATGGCAACCCACTCCAGTATTCTTGCTGGTAAAATCCCAAGGACAGAGGAGCCTGGTGGGTTATGGGTCATAGGGTCATGAAGAGTCAGACACGACTGAGCACGCACACCCAGGTTTTGCTGTCTGATGTGGCAGCCACTCGACATCCTGTCACCCTGCTTGGTCCTTGGCTTGTGGCAGTTGCCTGTTTAGGAAGCTAAAGTCCAAAGTGTATCTCAGGTGGCTGCTGAAATCCAAACGCTACTGTCCATCAGTCCATCCATTGATTCCATAAATATTTACTGAATATCTAATATATTCCAAGTGCTGTCCTAACTGCTACGGATACAATGGTACACCCAGCCAGATACTACTCTTAAGTGGAGCTCACAGTTTAACAGGGGAGACAAATACTAAGTAAATAATCATGAAAATGACTGTACAATTCTAATCACAGCACACTATGACAGCACAGATCTCGGACGACCCCTAAGGAAATAAGGGTGGAGCCACGGCCTGAAGGATGATTAAGAATTACCTAGGAAAGAGGGGCAAGACGATGTCCAGGTGGTTGAACTAGTTCCAAGCCAGTGCAAAGAGCCAGAGCCAGAGGTGCCCATGAGGTCAGAGTGGCTGCAGCATGGAAGGCACAGTGGACCCGAGGCAGGAGAGGTCCCTGCTCTGGATGTCTGCCTTGATCCTAAAATACAAGCAAATCCCTGGAGGCAACTAAGCAAAGCGATCACCTGACACACCTCCCTCTTCAAAGGACCCTGGAGTCCAGTGAGTAGAAGCAATCGGAAGAAGGGTAATGCGGGAAGCCACACAGAGGCAACTTCAGTCTCAAGATGCTGCGTTCACATGCTCGCCAGCCAGCCTTCACCCTGCCCTCACCGCCAAATGCTGCCTCCCTCAGTCACTTGCCTATTTTCTGGATCCAGTGAGAGAAAAACGCTCTGGGGTACCCTTCAATCCAGACCCATCAAGGAAATGCTAACACAAATTCCCTCACTTTCTGCCACAGGGACTATATCCTTCCTCGTTTCTGCTTCCTCTTGTGAATGCAGATTTTCCTATTTTATACCCTTCTAGTCATTCTGCTAGGAATTTGGGGGAGAACTGGAGTCTCTGCTTACACCAATCACCAAACCCAGAGATTTCAAACATTGCCTTCTAAAAACTGAACATTTCAATTAAAGAACCGTATCTAGACAGAAGCACTTTTAAATAGATATTTTTAGTAGTCTTTTCACCAGCATATTTTGGATCAAATGGACACTCGTAATTATGTCAG
>NW_011494735.1:6326079-6330198 GCF_000754665.1 Bison bison bison | reverse complement strand
TAATTATGTCAGCAATTTTCAATATTCAAATAAGTAGAAAGTGTTGTGAAAAGACTGCTGGAAAGGAAACATCACCCAGACCCCTGTTATCTGCTCTTACGCAGAATATAGCTAGCTTGGTGGACAGGCATTTATGAGTAGTTTCTAAGAGATCTCATCATTCAATAGTTTCTACCTCTCTAATATCTTTAACTCAAAAGATTAAATGCTGTGACTTCCTCTCCCTTTTTCTCCATATCATGTTTTTAATGTCAATAATTTAAGAAGTATAATAATTTCCCAAAAGCAAAGATCAGAAGCACCCTTACTATTTGCTACATTCCTAGTCAATGCACTTTTTACATTTTATATAACTAATACTTTACAAGTCAACTTTTTAAGTAATTAGTGAACACCATTTGTGGGGAACACTGGCTATAGAACTTTCCCAGTTTTTGTGATTGTTATTTATCGCAGCACCTAAGATAGACAATCTCTGGGAAGTTTATAATGAGATTCATTGGTATTCTCATTTTATAAACATGAAATCTTGGCCTTAAATATTAAATAGATTTACATAAAACGTAACCAAGGTCAAATAATGAACCTCCGACAATTCAGAAGTAAAGTTGATATATTTTTACTACAAAGCCAAAATTCTGGCAACCACGTAACACTGTTTTAACTTTTCCATCTATTTTCAAAATAAAAGTTCCACAAAAGCAGGACGTCTGTCAGTAATGGTGACTAAAACTTGACTATTTATGGGGCAGGCAATTTCTAGCAACCATGTTTCTATTTTTATATTTTCCCATACCTTTTGTCTTTTTAAAGTGTTTATGTTCTTCAAATGTGAGTTGGTTACATGTCTTCATTTATGTATTTCCAGTAACAATAATATACAAAAAAAAAAAATCTTATCCAGAGTCTTACTATAAACCTTTCTTAGAATATCAAAAGATTATTGCTATAGCAAAGTAAAAGTTATGAATCACAATATGCACAGGGATGTAAACCTTAAGGTAAGATATTAATATAAATACATCCCCCACCCAGCCCAGATTGAAAAACACTACCTCATTGTGCTACCATAACGCTAGCAACAAGGAACATGTAGAAAAGAACAAGAATAACCATTTAACATTTTAAAAAAATATTCAAATGGCAAAAGTTTCCAATTCGGAGCTGTACTTTAAAGTCTTATTTTCTCTTTTTAATTCATAAAAACCTGTTCAGCTATTTCCCAGGTCTCCCTAAGGAAGAAATATTAAAATGAAGCAGTCAGACCTCCAGTTTCACCAACTCTTTTAAAAACAGTAGATAAAATAACAAATTCAAATTACTTTACTTCTAACTATGAAAAGGTGATCAGTGCCAGGAAGAGTTTACTTACATATTTTAAACCCCTACCCATCATTTCCATTTCATGTGTTTTACCAGAAACACTCTCCTTAGGCCAAATGCATGAAGGCAAGTAGAATTAGATGTGATCCTGAATGGCTACCCATTCCAGTATTTTTGCTTAGAGAATTCCATGGACAGAGGAGCCTAGTGGGCTACAGTCTAGGGGGTCATAAAGAGTTGGACACGTCTGAGAAACTAACACTTTCATATCCCCCTTATTTAGGATGTCAGCTCAAGACTGTTGGAGCTTTGACAGAGAAGAAATAAAGACCATTACATACTTCTAGGACTTAGGAGCCTAATCACTAAAAATTTCCTTTTGTCATTTGTTTTCAAGCAGTGGCCCTGTTAGCTCTGTTTTCTTGAGTCCTGAGTTGGAGGCAGCAGTAGAGATTACAGCTTAGTTGTTTTGGACACATCTAATCACTCTGGAGAACGAAATGGCAACCCACTCCAACATTCTTGCCTGGAGAATCCCATGGACGGAGGAGCCTGGTGGGCTACAGTCCACGGGGTCGCAAAGAGTCGGACACAACTGAGCGACTTCACTTTCACTTTCAATCACTCACCCTGTGTAGAGAAAATAAGCAGGTACGTGCAATGGCACCCCACTCCAGTATTCTTGCCTGGAAAATCCCATGGATGGAGGAGGCTGGTGGGCTGCAGTCCCTGGGGTCGCTAAGAGTAGGACACGACTGAGCGACTTCCCTTTCACTTTTCACTTTCATGCATTGGAGAAGGAAATGGCAACCCGATCCAGTGTTCTTGCCTGGAGAATCCCAGGGATGGCAGAGCCTGGTGGGCTGCTGTCTATGGGGTCACACAGAGTCGGACACGACTGAAGCAATTTAGCAGCAGCTCAATGAATATCTGTTGAAGAAATGAATGACCCTAGAGAAAGAATGTCACAAAATTAGAATGTGCTTGTTCTCCCAACAGAAGCTTCAGGACAGTCTGGGTCCCCTAGAAGAGGTTTGCTCATGCCTTACCATCTGCTTTCCACAGAGACGAGAAGGCTACCAGTAGCCTTTGGATGGTGAAATCCAACTCTCCTTGACATTGCTTGAGCTTCATTCTCAACATTTAGTACTGCTGACCACTGAGGAACACGCCCAAGGCAAACTCCTCTCAGCTTCTATGATAACTTCTGTGATGCTAAATTACACAGAATTTTCTTTGTGTCTTCTGCCTCAACTTTTATTTCCTTCCCCGACTTCTCATTTCATCATCTAAAGACCGTCACACCTAAGGATGTATCCTAGCCGTCTCACTGGGTACCACCTTCCTCAAGTCACCTTCTCCATTCTCAAAACTTCAGTGATGACTTTACCTGAGATGATCCCCCAAATTTCTATTTCTTGTCCTTACTACTGTCTGGGCCTCAAATCTCCTTCCTAGGGCCTCCCTCAAGCTCTCTACCACCTGAATACTTACTCTTACCTCGAACTCATCATCTTTCCATTCTTGCCAAACCAACCCACCCTCCTGGCCTACCCCTATTAATGTCCGCAGACACCCAAGCTTAAAACCCCAGGATCATCTCTGATTCCTTCCTTTCCTTTATCTACCAACCTCCAGGCAAGTACCTCACCCTAGACACTTTGTCTCTATGTGTCTTATCTCTCTTTTCACCTTGTCAAGAAAATCAACCCTGAATATTCATTAGAATGACACTTGATGCTGAAACTGAAGCTCCAATACTTTGGCCACCTAATGGGAAGAGCCAACTCATTAGAAAAGACTCTGATGCTGGGAAAGATTGAACACAGGAGGAGAAGGGGATAACAGAAGACGAGATGGTTGGATGGCTCAATGGACATGAGTTTGAGCAAACTCCAGGAGATGGTGAAGGACAGGGAAGCCTGGCATGCTGCAGTCCATGGGGTCACAAAGAGTCGGACATGACTGAACAACAACAACAATCTGTTATAAACGACTTCAGTCTTAATTTGTTTCTATTTACTTCTTTAGTTTGGGGTTTTCATTTTTTAACTGCTTTCCACTAGGATTTTAAGTCAACCTGACTACTGAATGCTCCCCAAATACACTCCCCTTTGCCTTGGGCCATGTGTGTTCTCTGATGTGTATGCCTTGCCATCAACTCCGTGGGATGTTATCCTGTCCATTGTGGGTACATTTCAAACAGAACAGTCTCATGAAGCCTTTACCTGATCTCTGCAACCAACACTGGTATATTTCCCTTTGAAATCCATTTCTTTTTGTTGTTATTTTTCCCACATCTCTCTTCTGACATCACATGCTGCTCACCAGACAGTATATTCCTCATGCCATCCCCTACCATCCTGCAGGCTTTTTGAAGGCAGGAGTCGTATTTTATTTATCTCTATTTTCTCTGCAGAAGCTTTGCAAAAATTCAGATTTCAGTATTTGTATACGTTTATACATGTGTTTATTATTTCCTCATCTTGTTCCAAAAAAAAGATTTGTAGTCACTCAATAAATATTGCTTGAAATAACTAACAAAACCTATTGCTTTAACACTAACCCTCTCCAATTCCTTCATCTTACCTACAATAAGTCATTCTTTGGTGCTGTGAAATATTTACTCAGTCTAATATTTCAAATCAGATTAATCTATAAGCAGTTTTAGCTCCCAATCTTTCCCCTGCTGCTTCTCCTTTCTGAGCCATCTATATAGGAGTTCTCAACCTCAGCACTCTTGACATTTTGGACCAGACAATTCTTGTTGTGGAGAGGGACATGTCTGTCCTGCGC
>NW_011494735.1:6318905-6325979 GCF_000754665.1 Bison bison bison | reverse complement strand
GTCCTGCGCACTGTAGGATACTCAGCAGCATCTGCAGCGTCCATCCACTAGACGCAGTGATAATCACACAGAACCCTGGACACTGCCAAATGTACCTTGGAGGATGCAAGGGGTAGTGAGAGGAGGGAGCTGCCTGTGGCTGAGAATCATCTCAACCAGCACTATGATACAGATAAATAATGAAAGCTACAAACACAAGCTACTTGTATGATTTTAAATATCCCTGAAGCTACATTAAAAAATAGAGACAAACTAAGTTAGCTTTAGTTTTATATTTTATTTAACCCAAAATATTCGAAATATTATTATTTCAACACATAATCAACATTTTTAATTATGAATGAAGTATGTGGTGTTCTTTTTTCTTACTAGTCCTCAAAATCTAGTATGTATTAGTTGACTAGTCACATTTCGTTTACTTAACAGGAGTTTGCAATTAGCAGCCACCAAGTTGGACAGCTCAGACCTAGATAATTTTCCCCAGGCTGAGAACTCAGTTTTTAAAGAATAATATTTTTTTTCTTTCCTTGCCTCCTATTTACTCATAGCTATAATCGAATATAGCAAGTTTCAGGATCAGAAAATTTTAAAGGAGATGGATGGTAAGGGATCTGGGATAGGAAAACAGATGCAGAAGAAGATTAGGAAAATCAAGAGATGTCTGTAAGACAATGTCACCCCTCCACTAGCTCTGTGCATCTGACCAGTAGGTCATATAGACATGTCAGTTTTTATCTGCGTTCCACACCCACAATCCCCAGCCCAGGAATACACCTCTATTAGTAATAGCTCTATTATTATCTAACATATATCTCTGTGCCCTAAAGAAGGTGCTCTCACAGTATTTATGAAATTCTGGTCATTAATACTGACCTCTCTCAAGTTCCCCCTGGATCATGTGTTACAGAGGTAGGATCATGTGTTACTTCCTCCAAATCCCCTCATCCCAACCCTTTCATTCTACCAATGAAGCAACTAGAGTCTAAAAACAACCAGAAATGGGCTGAGACCTCAGAGCTCATTATGGGCCATCTAAGCCAGCATCCAGGTCCTGAGCCAGGGTTTCAAGCTCTCTTGCCCAACCCCTTCCTTTCTGTGCTGTGTTCAATGAACAACTTTACTCACGTTCTGGACCCTGGGTTTCTTCATCCCAACAACAGAAACAATGATATCTCCTTTGCTTTGTGAGAATTACTTCAAATTAATACACTTGAAAATATCAAGCTCAGTGGTCTCGCGTTTCTAAATGCTTGCTGAGTCTGAAAAGGTAGCACATAATAGAGCCAGAAGGTAAGAAGCAGCTTGGAGATTTGTATCAATCCATTCTTTCCCCCTCAGGAGTATTATATCTAATCTATCAAGGCTGATGAATATGTAATTTTTAAAAAATAAAAGCTTTAAGGAAGAGATTATAAAACCTCTTTCAACAGTACATTCCAGTAAGGGATAAGTCTTGTAATCCAAAAGTTTTCCTAGAGGTCTATATTTTTCAGTCAATGTTTCAGAAACACGAACAACAAAAAAGAGTTTAATTATTAGCTTCAATCCACCTGGGCAAACACAATCTGCCAAAGGACGTGGGTCAATCCTAGAGGAAGGAGTCCTTGCTCCCTCACTGGGTTAGGATCACAGACTGCCTCTTGCACTCAGATTTACCATGGAAGAAAGATTAACTTCTATTTCCTAAATATTCCACTTTACTGGTTTGGCTAGTAGGAAGGCTAAGATATTATAAAACCAATTTTACCAAATTTTCTCTCTCTTAATAAAAGCACAGCCTCAATCACTTGTGGAAAATTGAGCCTGCCATTGCTTGCAAGTGAGAAACAGCATGATTCCTTCCAATATGTAAAAAGCCTGATTAAATTATTCCTAGCCTCCCCCCCCACCCCACCCCCCGCCCACTGCCACTTCTCAGGTGCCTGCCAATGCAGAAGATGAGGGTTCAATTCCTGGATTGCGAAGATCCCCTGGAGAGGGAAATGGCAACCCACTCCAGTATTCTTGCCTGGGAAATCCCACAGACAGAGGAGCCTGGTGGACCACAGTCCATGGGGTTGCAAAGAGCTGGACATGACTTAATGACTAAACCAGCACCACCAGCCTTTCTTCAGAAATTTTAGATATTAACTTTCTGGGTTCTGTAAAATGGTTGGGCACTTTATTAACATCTTGTACCAATAATCTGTTGTCTTTTGGTCTAATGTAAATTTATTCACAGTCTTTCTCTGGATAAAAGGAAAAAGGATCACTTTTTTTCTTCCATGCAGTTCCACAAGCTCTGGTTTCAAGCAGGCTCTTTTATCTCTGGACATCTCTTTGAATTAGATACTTTCTGCCTAAGCTTCCCCTCAGCAGGGTGTTCACCGTGCAGTTTGGAATTCAGGCCCTCGAGTTAGGGAACAAAGTCTGAAGCTGCCTGTCCTTCAGGACACAATAGCACAGCCAGCTGTTTGCTTAGACATTTGTCTGAGTCGTATTTTATCGGGCTATTAATAGTTTTAATGTTGTAATTAGATGTGCAAATGTACCCTGAGGTAAGTTTGGATGGGAACATCGTACAAATCAGGACTGACAATGATGAACACAGCTGCTTGGTTGCCAGTGATGAGGCATCTAAATAAGTGTCCGTGGTGTATGTGCTGGAAAACGTGATCCTGTGGAGTGGAGAGGTTAGCAAGGGGACGTGAGGCTGCTGAGGGGACATCAAAAAATATCAGGAAAACAGGAGAGAGGAAATAATGAGATTCTGCTTGAAGACTGGAAATTCTCTTCCTTAACTAGCCTATCTAAAATAGCTCACTTCCTCTCTGACGTGTTATATATACAGATTTTTTAACTTGTGTGTGTTGTGCCCCCCTGCCCATAGAACATAAGTTCTACGACAGCAGGGACATGCTATATTCTCACTAGAACACTGCCCAGTTTCTCCACATACTTGGTTTTCAAAAAAAAAATTTTTTTTTGAAATTTGAAAAATTTGAAATATTTTTTGAAAAAAATTTGAAATTTTTTTTTGTTGTTAAAGAGATAAATGTATAAAAATAAATACATGTGGACACAGTGGGCAAAGGGGACGGTGGGATGAACTGGGAGATTAGGTTTGACATAAATACATTACCATGTGTAAAACAGAGAGCTAGTGGGAACTTGCATAGCACAGGGAGCTCAGCTCGGTGCTCTGTGACAACTTAGAGGGGTAGGATGGAGTGGGTGGGAGGGAGACTCAAGAGGGAGAGGGTATACAAGGCTGAGTCACTTGGTTGCACAGCAGAAACTAACCCAAAAGTGTAAAGCAATTTATTCTACAATAAGTTAAAAAATATATATGGATTATAATACATAGTGAAGAGAGTTGGTATAAGTACAACTTTTCTTTATCTAAAATTTTCATAAAAATCATTCAGTATTGACAACTGGATGATGTCAAGTTCAATCCCATTTTTCACCACTGGAACTGGAAGCTTAGGCTGATTAAATGACTTGTCCAAGTCTAATTAATTAGCCTGGACACAGACAAAAAACTTAGAAGCCAACTTTTGCAATTCATTATACTGTTTTGCTTCCGTCAGAGTCACCATCATGAGAATAGTTTGGGTCCCCTCCTACTTACCTGAAGTTCTACTCAGGGAGTACAGTCATAATGCTGCTGCTACTGCTGCTAAGTCACTTCAGTCGTTTCTGACTCTGTGCGACCCCATAGACGGCAGCCCACCAGGCTCCCCCATCCCTGGGATTCTCCAGGCAAGAATACTGGAATGGGTTGCCATTTCCTTCTCCAAGGCATGAAAGTGAAAAGTGAAAATAAAGTCGCTCAGTCGTGTCTGACTCTTAGCAACCCCACGGACTGCAGCCTACCAGGCTCCTCCGCCCATGGGATTTTCCAGGCAAGAGTACTGGAGTGGGGTGCCATTGCCTTCTCCAACAATCATAATAACAGAGGCTAAAGATGGTTGCACTTTTGTACCTTCACAGCACTCTCATCTGTGGCATCGTAATTAAAGTTCTTTCATAAATCTGTGCCATGCTAAGTCGCTTCAGTCATGTTCAACTCTGTGTAACGCTATGGACGGTAGCCTGCCAGGCTTCTTCGTCATGGGATTCTCCAGGCAAGGATACTGGAATGAATTGCCATTCCCTTCTCCAGGGGATCTTCTCGACCCAGGAATCAAACCTTCGTCTCTTAACCTTACATCTAACCTGCATTGGAAGGCAGCGCCACCTGGGAAGCCATTTTTCATAAATCACTGGCCTCTAAAATCCTCCCTTCTTGTAACTCCAAATTACTAACGTTCCAATCCAATGTTTCTAAGACCCTTTCTACATAGCACTTCAAGTCCCGAAGCTTTAACTACTCTCCACAAGGTTTCCAAGTTGTCTTCTGCCCACCTCCTGCCCCTATTCTCCTTCTAAATTTCACAAAAATATGAATCCAAAGACATAAACACACTAAATAAATGTTACACCTATTTCCAGAGGCATGAAAATCCCACAGCATTTATAGCAAGTATGTAAACTGGGATGGTTTGGGTGCTATGAGCACAAAATTGAGTACTGTACCAATGTTCTATGAATGAGAATAAAATATTCTAACACTGATGCTATAAACAACATAATGTAATCTTCCTTTGGAGATTTAGGAGCTAATTCTTGCAGTGCCTGAAGGGCATTATTTTGAACACTGATTCTCCCTATACACTGCAGTAGAAAGAAAATGTGATTATTTAAGCTCTTGGATTCCGAATAAATGGAACTTTATAGCATTGTGACAAAGAGGAATTATGGTGTTCTTCATATAAAGCAAAAGCAGACATAAAGAAAATGAGCCACATTTCAAGCAAAAATAGTTAAATATTTATCATTTCCTTACATGTAAAAGACTCAAAATCTAGCTGCTAAACTATTGAAGTATAATTGCATTTAGCATGGGTGATGACCAGAAAAGTTTACTCAACCTTTTATTCTCAAGCAAAGGTTAAGGTTATGAATTTTATTTCATTTTATAATTCAGTCTATCAGTGGGACATTAAGTAGACTGTAGCAAGTTTGATCTGATTGCTAAATTAGATCAACTACAACTCTACACAGACTTTTCTTTAAGCAACTTTTCAACAGATGGAGGTTTAGTATGACTAAAGCTACTTGAAGCTATACACTGAACTAAATAAACTGAAATTGACAAAAGCTATTTGTCAACTTCAAATAGTCAAGTTGATGATAAACAAACTCATCAATACATTTTGCATTGGCCATCTGACACCTGTTAAGTGCTATATGACCACCCAATACTAAGCCAGCTAATGATGGAGTAACCAATGACATTTTAAGAACTTTCTATATTGTTATTATTTACAAAAGAAGGACTTCTGAGGAGACTCACTGCAGAAGGCTAACAACAGAGAAAGAGAAGAAATTGAGGCAAGGCATTGAGAGAAACAGAAAGAGAGATGTGAGAGAACGCTGAAGGTTTTCCAGCCCATTCTGGTGATCCAGGCTCCATTCCCACTGTCATATTTCATGAGACATCTCTGAACCCTCTTAATAAATTCTCTCTCACATTTCAATTTAATTCCAGTGGGTGTCTGTGGCTTGGAATAAACACCTTTAACTATTAAAAGAGTATATACTCTATCAGAGTTTCACAATGTACATTAATATAAAAGCATCAGACAACTCCCACAGTATTGCAGAAACTAAGGGCACCAGTTGAGCTTTTTTTGTATCTATTAACAACCCTTGTACTCCAAGGCCAAATTTGCCTGTTACTCCAGGTGTTTCTTGACTTCCTACTTTTGCATTCCAGTCCCCTAGAATGAAAAGGACATCTTTTTTGGGTGTTAGTTCTAAAAGGTCTTGTAGGTCTTCATAGAACCATTCAACTTCAGCTTCTTCAGCATTACTGGTTGGGGCATAGACTTGGATTACTGTGATACTGAATGGTTTGCCTTGGAAACGAACAGAGATCATTCTGTCGTTTTTGAGATTGCATCCAAATACTGCATTTCGGACTCTTTGGTTGACCATGATGGTGACTCCATTTCTTCTAAGGGATTCCTGCCCACAGTAGTAGATATAATGGTCATCTAAGTTAAATTCACCAATTCCAGTCCATTTTAGTTCTCTGATTCCTAGAATGTCGATGTTCACCCTTGCCATCTCCTGTTTGACCACTTCCAATTTGCCTTGATTCATGGACCTGACATTCCAGGATCCTATGCAATATTGCTCTTTACAGCATCGGACCTTGCTTCTATCACCAGTCACATCCACAGCTGGGTATTGTTTTTGCTTTGGCTCCATCCCTTCATTCTTACTGGAGTTATTTCTCCATTGATCTCCAGTAGCATATTGGGCACCTACTGACCCGGGGAGTTCTTCTTTCAGTATCCTATCATTTTGCCTTTTCATACTGTTCATGGGGTTCTCAAGGCAAGAATACTGAAGTGGTTTGCCACTCCCTTTTCCAGTGGACCACATTCTGTCAGACCTCTCCACCACGACCTGCCCATACTGGGTGGCCCCACATGGCATGGCTTAATTTCACTGCGTTAGACAAGGCTGGGGTCTGTGTGATCATATTGGTTAGTTTACTGTGATTGTGGTTTCAGTGTATCTGCCTTCTGATGCCCTCTCACAACACCTACCATCTTACTTGGATTTCTCTTACCTTGGACTTGGGTTATCTCTTCACGGCTGCTCCAGGAAAGCACAGCCGATGGTGTGATCACTCACCTAGAGCCAGACATCCTGGAATGTGAAGTCAAGTGGGCCTTAGAAAGCATCACTACGAACAAAGCTAGTGGAGGTGATGGAATTCCAGTTGAGCTATTTCAAATCCTAAAAGATGATGCTGTGAAAGTGCTGCATTCAATAGGCCAGCAAATTTGGAAAACTCGGCAGTAGCCTGAGGACTGGAAAAGGTCAGTTTTCATTCCAATCCCAAAGAAAGGCAATGCCAAAGAATGCTCAAACTACCGCACGATTGCACTCATCTCACACACCAGCAAAGTAATGCTCAAAATTCCCCAAGCCAGGCTTCAGCAATACGTGAACTGTGAACTTCCAGATGTTCAA
>NW_011494735.1:6304462-6318591 GCF_000754665.1 Bison bison bison | reverse complement strand
ATGCCAAAACCTTTGACTGTGTGGATCACAATCAACTGTGGAAAATCCTGAAAGAGATGGGAATACCAGACCACACCTGCCTCTTGAGAAACCTGTATGCAGGTCAGGAAGCAACAGTTAGAACTGGACATGGAACAACAGACTGGTTCCAGATAGGAAAAGGAGTACATCAAGGCTGTATATTGTCACCCTGCTTATTTAACTTCTATGCAGAGTACATCATGAGAATTGCTAAGCTGGAAGAAGCACAAGCTGGAATCAAGATTGCTGGGAGAAATATCAATAACCTCAGATATGCAGATGACACCACCCTTATGGCAGAAAGTGAAGAGGAACTCAAAAGCCTCTTGATGAAAGTGAAAGAGAGTGAGAAAGTTGGCTTAAAGGCTCAACATTCAGAAAACAGAGATCATGGCATCCGGTCCCATCACTTCATGGGGAAACAGTGGAAACAGTGTCAGACGTTTTATTTTTGGGGGCTCCAAAATCACTGCAGATGGTGATTGCAGCCATGAAATTAAAAGACGCTTACTCCTTGGAAGAAAAGTTATGACCAACCTAGACAGCATATTGAAAAGCAGAGGCATTACTTTGCCAACAAAGGTCCATCTAGTCAAGGCTATGGTTTTTCCAGTAGTCATGTATGGATGTGAGAATTGGGCTCTAAAGAAAGCTGAGCGCCAAAGAATTGATGCTTTTGAACTGTGGTGTTGGAGAAGACTCTTGAGAGTCCCTTGGACTGCAAGGGGTCCAACCAGTCCATCCTAAAGGAGATCAGCCCTGGGTGTTCTTTGGAAGGAATGATGCTAAAGCTGAAACTCCAGTACTTTGGCCACCTCATGCAAAGAGTTGATTCATTGGAAAAGACCGTGATGCTGGGAGGGATTGGGGGCAGGAGGAGAAGGGGTGACAGAAGATGAGATGGCTGGATGGCATCACCAACTTGATGGACATGAGTCTGAGTGAATTCCGGGAGTTGGTGATGGACAGGGAGGCCTGGCATGCTGTGATTCATGGGGTTGCAAACAGTCAGACACGACTGAGTGACTGAATTGAACTGAACAACCCTTGAGCTACTGCTCCTCAAGCCTATTCCAAAAGACAATGATGGATAAGTTAGTATAAATGTATACAATGTGTTTTCTCAAAGACCATGGCATTTCACATTTAACTTCAAAATATGGTGGTGAATGGGAAGGTTGGAGGAAGAAACCCCAAAAATATCCATCACACAAGCATCTGCCCCTTCCTTCTTAGCAAAGGCTGATTCTAAACCAATCAAGAGGGCATTTTCCCCCTCAGAGTTAGATTGCTACAAACAAACATTTTATCTTATATGTTGACTTCTATTGACTAAGAATATAATCAATCAATGCTTCAATGTAACATAACTATGTACTCACTTCAAATTCATACTCCAACAGATCCTCAGGCCTTGTTATGCTGCACAGCAGTATGACCAAACTCATCCTCAAATCTCTACGCACAGATAACAATAAAAAAGCCATAAGCCAGAGACACACATACATACTCTTAGCACTTATTCCCAAAACACTTTTTAAATGAAAAACAGAGGTCTTGAAAACTTAAAGTTATAAACAATCTTACTGAACATCAGGAGTTAGACAAGATTTATACTTGAATCAGGTGGAATTTACATTTTTAACTGTGTGGCAGTTCCCCAAAGCACAACCCATAGATACACCATTCGAATTCAATTACTGCTTAAATACCAGGCTTATTTCAGACATTCGAGAACCATGTTTAGATAAAAGAAAACAGGCTCTGGGTCTTTTATACATGCCACATTCTACCAGACAGGAACATAAAAAAATAAATTCTAAATAGTGATTCTTCCATTATGAGTATATAAAATGAAAATAAATTTGTTTCAGACAGGTTAAAAGGCAGTCAGGCTAGCTGCACAGGCAAAAGGAATTTGAGTTCTAACATTGGAAATGAATTCAGCACAGCTGGGCTCTCTAACTCTATTTAAACTACAGCCAACATGGGTGCTAGTCAAAAGTCAATTAAGGCTGACAGCTCCACTTCCAAAAAAGCACTACAACACCAGGTCTGGACCAATAGGAGGAATTCAAAAGAGCCTCATAATAATAATTATTTTTTCATAAAGATAACTATATTCAGAACTCTAGGAGTGTGAAACATTATGGAGAAATCTCTTTATAAATAAATGAAGGCTAAGCATGAAAAAAAATCTTACCAATTTTTCAGAGGATCCTTCTGGAATGTACTACATACTTCCAGGGCTTCTTAACTTAACTTCCAGGGCTAACTTAACTAAGTGCTCAAAACCTGATTTGAACTCCTGGCAACTTATTATGAATGACAATTACTATATGGTGTCAAACGTCTTTGATGTGAAAGGATGTTTTACATATGCGTAACATCTGGTTGTGGTATGCTTTAGGTTTATATTTGCTTTCATTAAGCTTTTCTCTTCTACCCAGTTTAGTTAACATTAAAAAAAAAAAAAAAAAAACTAAGATCATGTCATCCAGTCCCATCACTTCATGGAAAATAGAAGGGGAAACAATAACAGATTTTACTTTCATGGACTCCAAAATCACTGCAGATAGTGACTGCAGCCATAAAATTAAAAGATGCTTACTCCTTGGAATAAAAGCTATGACAAACCTAGACAGCATTTTAAAAAGCAGAGACATCACTTTGCTGACAAAGGTCCATCTAGTCAAAGCTATGGTTTTCCCAGTAGTCGTATATGGATGTGAAAGCTGGACAATGAAGAAGGCTGAGAGCTGAAGAATTGATGCTTTTGAATTGTGGTGCTGGAAAAGACTCTTGAGAGTCCCTTGGACTGCAAGGAGATCAAACTAGTCAATCCTAAAGGAAATCAACCCTGAATATTCATTGGAAGGACTGATGCTGAAGCTGAAGCTCCAATACTGTGACCACCTGATGCGAAGAGTCAACATTGGAAAAGACTCTGATGCTGGGAAAGACTGAAGGCAAAAGGAGAAGGGGGACACAGAAGTAGAGATGGTTAGACAGCACCACCGACTCAATGGACATGAATTTGAGCAAACTCCAGGAGATAGTGAAGGACAGGGAAGTCTGGCCTGCTGTAGTCCATAGGGTTGCAAAGCGGCGGACACAATTTTGCAACTGAACAACAACAGTTTAATCAACCAGCTGTTATTTCTTACTACTCTTCAGCTGTCTGCCCACACGAGGGTTTCTCCCCACTCCTTCCTTTCTAACTGACAGCCTCTTACATTGCCCTAAGCTTAGACACCAGTGTTTCTGGTAAGAGCAAACAGATTGACTCATGGTTACAATCCATGATGTTTATGGCATCTGTGGGCCTTTTTCACATACTCTCTGGTTATTAGCCAAGTTTCAGATAATTGCAGAGTAATTGCAGCTCACGCAGAGTCCATCCCATGCCTCATTCTTCTCCAGCAAGGTGTATTATGTGAGCATCAATAGTGCATGGCCAGCCCTCACTCTAGCAAGCTGAAATAGTCTTTAACTCCATGTAACTAGAAAAAGGCTTCCCTGGTGGCTCAGTGGTAAAGAATCTACCTCCAACACAGGAGACATGACTTGTATCCCTGGGCAGGAAGATCCCCTGGAGGAGGGCATGGCGACCCACTCCAGGATTCTTGCCTGGAGAATCCCCATGGACAGAGGAGCCTGGTGGCCTAGTCCATCGGGTGGCAGAGTCAGACACAGCTGAAGCAAATGAGAATGCACACAACTAGATAAAGATTCTGCCTCAACCTCAAACACAAACACAAAACACACTATTTACAAACTATGCTTCTTAGTCTGTCAGCTCACTTTCAAGGGAATCTTTCTGAGCCCTGTCCTAGGATCTGTCCCATGAAGATATAAATCTCTATTTTGATCAAAATCTCAGGAAATGAATAAACTATTTGCTCTCAGAGAGAGTCTTTTGGAACTCAATTTAGATGTCCCTTTCATAGGACCCCAGGAGTTGTTACCCATCTGTCCTTTTCAGGTTTAAAGAGAGAGATAAGAAACATGAATTCCACACTCCACCTTGGTGGGAATGTAAATTGGTGCAGTCACTGTGGAGAACAGTATGGAGGTTCCTTAAAAATACTAAAAATAGAGCTACCATATGACCCTGCAATCCCATTCTTGGTCATATATCTGGAGAGACACATGGTCCGAAAGGATACATGCACCACAATGTTCACTGCAGCACTGTTTACAATAGTTAAGACACAGAAGCAACCTAATGTCCATTAACAGATGAATGGATAAAGAAGATGTGGTACAAATACTCTATGAGCTATATTACTCAGCTATTAAAAAGAATGAAATAATGCCATTTGCAGCAAAATGGAGAGACCTAGAGATTGGCCTACTGAGTGAAGTTAAGTCACACAGAGAAGGAAATAGCCTATGATATTGCTTATATTTTGAATCTAAAAAAAAAAAGATACCAACGAATTTATTTACAAAACAGAAACAGACTCACGGACTTATGATTACCAGTGCGGAAGGGTGAGGCAGAGGGATGGTTAGGGAGTTTGGGATTGATAGGTCCACACTGCCATATTTAAAATGGATATCCAACAAGAACCTACTGTATAGAACAGGGAACTCTGTTCAATATTATGTAACAACCTAAATGGGAAGAGAACTTGAAAAAGAACAGATACAGATACACGTATACATATAACTGAATCACTTTGCTGAATACCTGAAACTAACACAACACTGTTAATCAACTATACTCCAATATAAAATAAAAAGTTTAAAAAATATAAAAAATTTTAAAAAGACACGTGAGTCCCAGTCCAACCACTTACATTCTATGTGCTCCTGGATAGGTAATTCATCTACTTCATCCCTAAGGTATCCTCCACTGTGGAATGGAGATGCCCAATGATGGAGTTAATAAGAGACTTGAAATAATACTCAGAAAGAACTAGCATTCAAAGTATGGTCAGTGAAGGTTGGTTACTATGATGGTTAATTTTATGTGTCAACTTGGCTTGGCCATGGTGCCCAGATACTTGGTCAAACATTCTGAATGTTTTCATGATGATGGTTTTTGGCTGAAAAAAACATTGAAATTGGTGAACTTTAAGTAAAGCACCTTCCCCCGCATAATGTACATGGGTGTCATTCACACAGTTGAAGGCCTGACCTTCCCCAGCAAGAGGGAATTCTGCCAACAGACTCCCTCTGGCCTCAAACTGCAGCTCTTCACTGAACCTCCAGCCTACTAGCCTTCACCACCACATTCTGGACTTGCAAAATCTCCAAAATCGTATGACACAATTCCATAATAAATATCAATATCTCTTTCTCTCTCTTCCCCACCAGTCCCCAACATCTCCCTCCTCTGTCATCATATATATATCTGTGTATTGGTTGTTCAGTCATGTCTGACTCTTTGCGACCCTATGGACTGTAGCCCACCAGGTTCTTCTGTCCATGGAATTCTCCAGGCAAGAATATTCAAGTGGGTTGCCATTCCCTTCTCCAGGATCATACATATATGGAGAACCCTAATATGATTACTATCATAATTATTTTTAATCATCATCACTATTACACTATTCAACCAAATACTCTGGTCATCCTATAATTTCAACTACAAAGGAGATAGGAAGGAAGAAATGCTTAATTACCTTGAACTTCTTCAAATCAAAAAAGGGCTGGATAATCAATACTCAGCAAAACGAGATATCCAAGTAAATGTCCCAAAGTAGTTCCCCTAGCATCCAAGTATGATTTGGTATCAAAATGTCAGTGTGGACCCATTCCTAAGAATTGCAGATAAATTATAACAACTTTCATATGCCTGTCTCATTTTTATAAGAAATTTTAAGGAAGAAAAGTGACAGCAAAGTAAGACCTGCAATTAGTAAATTAATCATTTTATATGTTTTATTGTTGAATTTATGTTACACTGTAAGCTCCTTCAGAGCATATCCAATGCTTGCATCATTCTGGAAAAATGACAGTGATGTTAACAACATGATTATCCATTTATGACCTACTGATTTTGTAGGCATATGCTTCTGTGATCTGGGCTTTGCTCATAAAACTATCATAAGATGAAACCCCTTTCTCTATGAAAAGTAATAAAATAAATCAGCTTCATGTCTTTGAAATACAGAATTGTTCACAATCTCTTTCCGTATTTTTTCTTTAGCAAAGGGTCAAAGGATACGGAGAAGGCAATGGCAACCCACTCCAGTACTCTTGCCTGGAAAATCCCAGGGACAGAGGAGCCTGGTAGGCTGCAGTCCATGGGGTCGCGCAGAGTCGGACACACCTGAAGCAACTTAGCAGCAGCAGCAGCAGCAAAAGATATCTCCAAACCCTATAATTTTGTTCGATTTCAATTCACAGGATATAAATACTTTTATTTCTCTGCCAGGCATTTTATTTCTTTCCTTGCTCGTTTCTCATGGTTTGTGTGTCCTAAATTTCCAGTCTCCTACCTGGTATTTGGCTTTAAATGTCTTTGTTTCTTCAATTATCAGAAACATAACTCTATGAGAAGGCCAGGTTGCAAGCATTTGGGAGACCAGGGCTGAGAATAATTCAGTGGTGAGAACAATTATGGGGGGCATCAGGTTGGAACAGTGAAGTCTGACAGGCAGGGGGTGTACCATGACTGTGATTCGTGAGCATCTGAGTGAAGTCTAAGCAACGGGAGCTGGGACGGAGCGAAGGACAATGGGTTAGACTCTTAAATATGAGTGAGAAGGAAAGAGTCAGTGTTCAGAGGAATGGTCTGGACAGGAACAGAACACATCTTTCAGGCAAGTTGCAAGGAAACCGGCAGAGAAGAGCCTCTTGAGGGACAAATGGACTTGTCCACATGACAGCACAATTTGGAATGACAAAGGATCCCAGGGCAGGGCCATCTGCCCGCTGTCTTGGCTTTAAATGGCCTCACTAGTGTGGGGAGATAAAGGCTAGCAGGTGCACTGTTCACTGACAGAGGCCAAGGCTGGCTCTGCAGGTGCGGGGACGGCCGCCGAGAGGGTGGTCCTCTGGGATCCTTTGAGGGTCTACTGCCATCGCTACAACCTATGCAGCATAGATTCTTCTTTTGGTTTTCAGTCTTTTAAGGACTATGGATTAAATATTCATTTTTATTATACAGAATTATCTCCTGGAGCCTGCTGATGGGAAGAATGGCTAAACACTAGAAAAAAGTCCTAAAGCCTGCTAGGGGAATGTTAGAATCTGAAAATCCTCCCACTTTCACTAAAACTGTCAGTGTCTGGTCTCCAAATATCTTCTTTCTTCTCAAAGGACAAGAGAATTTTGACTACATTCTTAGTCAAGATCAAAATATATCAGCCACTCTTAAGAGAGATACAGTGGAAAGTGTGGAGGCATAAAGTTAGAGGGTTTTTTGTTTGTTTACTCAAAGATCAAAAAAGAAGGTGTATCCCACAGCAAAGGGACAAAGAAGGTGACATGTGGCCTCCAAGCCACCCTGATTTTCTTTTATGCACCCACCACCATCAGAGTGTCACCTTCTTACTCCCTGCCTCTTCTCCCAACATGGAGAGAATCACGGTGCACTGTCTTTACTCAGAACTGTGCAAGGCCAAACAAAAACCCCATAATCTGGAAAAGAGTTTATAAATTCACTAATAGATTACTGTAAAGTTGGACATATTATTTAGTCATGCCTGCAATATTTGCATATGCAGTAGACACAAAACTTGAAGTTTAAAAAAAGGGGGAGAATCTAATATGGAATTTCAAACTGAATAGATTTTTTAAAAAGCCATTTGGAAGGACTTCAAAGGCATTTCTCAGCCACTGAATTGAAGCAACTTATTTAGAGCCCACTCCAACCACGAATAAGACTGACCCTGTGAGCAATCTTCTGTAATAGAGCGATGAGTTTTAATCTTAAGAGAGTTGCCCATTAATTCTGAATATTCAACTCTAAAAGAACTAGAAAGACACACTAACGCTTAGACAAAAGCTTATGATGCTTCCAATTTCTCCCCAGAGCTATTTCCATCAGTTTGTTCCTGGAGGGACAGGGGTCCTACTGGAGGAGGAGAAACAAGTTAGGGAATTTCTTCAATCAGTTATATATCTTTGCAGAAGGAAGCCATGCCACATTCTCCCAAGAGATTTAACCTAAAGAACTTTTCTCCTAAATTTCACATGCAAATTGCTCCCATCTTGAGAGAACGAGGATTTGCAGATACTAAAGAAGTAAATCAGAAATTAAGCAGCTTGGATTTACCACTTATTGATCTGGTATTATTAAACCTCTCAACTATTTTCTTGCTCACATTCACCTTCTGCAGAAAATTAAAGTGATGACTGTTTTTTTTTTCTTCATATAGCTTTTACTAAGTGACTCTACATTTCCCTTCAAAATCTTTGAAATAAAAAGCTCCTGTGAAAACCTAGTACAACTGTTGTCATAATCATAATTACTGTAAAATTCCCATTGATTCCCAGGATGTGTTATGTATCACAATTGCTCTTTATCTCATTCTGCTGTGTTCAAGCTGACAACAGCTACTTCTAATTCTCCTCTAGTGACTGTCACAACGTTTCTGTTTCAGAATTTAAACAGATTCTAATTCAGAGTCATGTACTATACTACTCTACATTCTTTAAAAACCCTCAAAGAATTCTACAACACAATCCATGCCCTAAAGACATTATTTTAAAATGCTTTTTGCATGTACTAATCCAGAAAGAGAGTCTGAACTGGCCAGCATCATAATTTTTACTGAGCCCTTCTTATGCACGGAGAGTTTTACATATGTTAGCTCATTTAATCCTCACAACAACCAGATGGTTATTAACCATAACCAGAGGATGGTATTGTAATTATCTCCACTTCAACCACTAGCAAACTGAGTCACAAAGGCATGAAAGACTTGCGTAGGACCACACAGCCCATACATGGCAGGGCCAGAATGTGAATGGAAGCAGGCCATAAAGAATCCACCTGCAATGCAGGAGACCTGGGTTTGATCCCTGGGTTGGGAAGGTCCCCTGGAGAACGGAACAGCTACCTACTCCAGTATTCTGGCCTGTAGAATTCCATTGACTGTATAGTCCATGGGGTGGCAAAGAGTTGGACACAACTGAGCGACTTTCACTTTCACTTTTCAGGCCATCTCTAGGGTCTGTGCCGTCAACCCTACCTTAGCTCTATCCATAGGAAAAATCAAACAGCATAGAAGCAATGGGGCCTGACTCACTGCTGTACAGCAGAAATTAACACAACAATGCAAATCACCTATGCTCCAATAAAAAGCAATTTTTCAAATTTTAAAAAATAATTAGCACCTGAAAAATAAAAAATTATAAAGGAACGTAAGTAAATAAAATATGTTGTTTAGGAAAAAAAAATCAAGACATGTCTACACTGGGGAACATGAGTCCTTTTGTTAGATTTCTTTTTTCCTTTAATTAACAAGCAAAATCGTGTTGATCCTGTGTCAGGGAGATAAAGGGGGACAAGGAAAGGGAGCGGGGAGAGAGAGAGAGAGACAGAGGTCCTACATCAATTTTTGCTGAGTTTTGAGGAAACAGAAAAATCCAGATCACACTACTGCCTAGAACCCAAATAAGTTGACAGGAAGGGCTGTGTTACTTGAGAAAATGTTCTTTCTGCTGTGTTACTCTTCCATTCCCACAGCCCGTCTGTAACAGGATGAAGCCTTCCTGTAAGGGCCATCATGAAGGCCATCATGAAGGCCATGTCCTGATGTTTTAATTCCCTGAGGTAAAAAAGGAGTCCCCTGCCCAGTGTGGGGGTCTGGGGAGACCAAACTCCACACTGAGAGGAGACAGCTGCAGAAGCCAGTCTGAGACTCCACAGAATTCCCAGGCCATAAGGAATTAGCCTCACGTTACAACTCACAGTTGTACCTCCATTAAGTAAAAGACAGAGAGGAAGATGGCCATGCTGGCTGTGGGCCAGTCCAGACCACTCTGTATGGAGGCAGCGCTTGCACATGACACTTCACACTAGCTGAGAGCTTTGCCCAGGATCACCAACACCAGACAGATGCTGGCATGGCACCAGGGCCAAGGAGAGGGATGCCTGGACACCCTGGTCGAGCCTGAAGGGTGGACTCCTTAGAAAGGGAGCATGAGCCTGAAACACACACAACTTCCCCAATTCGGGGATACACATTTTGATGTCTCAAGCACACCCCACCGGTGAGGCTGTCTTTACTCAGCTCTCTGGGAAGGAGAACATTCTGCAGAGAAGCGATGGAGGCAGAGGGGCAGCGGCCACCTGATCATCTGATGAATCTGGAAGGAACCTGAGCTCTCTTCACAGAACTCTACTTCCTGAATTCAGCTTCCGAGTCAAAGCCAACAAGTCCTCATCTCCTGCCCCGCTGGAAGGGGCAGGAACATGTGCAGGATGGTGCTGAGAGCAGTGGCTATATAGACAGAGGACCTCCATCCTTGGCGCTCCCGTCCATGATGGAATCTCATGTGAAAGAGCAAGTATCCAAGTCACAGGGGTTCTGGTCTACTCAAGACTCTTGGCACTGCTTCAGCTCTCTAGCTCTAGCATGCTGCAGTCCATGGGGTAGCAAAGAGCTGGACATGACTTAGTGACCAAATAACGACAGCAACCTGGCTTTTTGCTCTACAACTAACTCTAACACAACTGAATTTCAGGCTAGTTTTAATAATTCTGAGCCCTGAGTTTTAAATTTTATGGAGCATTTACATAGATCATAATAAATTCTGATACAACCAAAATATAGAATGTCCTGACCTTTCTCAACATTGTAAGCTGTTATTGATAATATTGATTCATAATTTTAAGTGAAATTTAAAATATCTTTATTTTTAATTCAAACCCAGTTTTCAAACACAAAATATAAAAACAATGCCTAAACTTAAGGGACTCTAAAACATTTCAAAACACAAATGAATTACATGAAATAAATCTATGTGTAAGTATGGAACATAATTAAAGTTTACTTAGACTCACAGTAGTGGGATCCTTCACTATAGGAAATAATGCCTGAGTGGAAATTTAAATTCCCTCATCTTACTTTAAAAGAGGAAAAAGAAAAAACACACCATTATCCTAAACAGCCATTTTCAGAATTTTAATTATATTACTGCACTCTCTACGGCATGCAAAATAAGACTAAAGAATTACATTTAGTAATTCTGTTAAATTTGCATTTACCTAATCAAATTGACATTGTGTTGGACTTTTTGATCTGTTGAATGTAAGTTTTTATCTATTCGATACACAATTACTATTTACTACAGAAGTGTTTTAATGAAAGTAGCATCTTACAGGCTTTTAACCATATCAGTAAAACCAAAGATGTTTTAGGAGCTCAATAAAATCACAAATTCTGGTAGTTTTATTTAGGTCTATTAAATTCATAACATAGCTTGGATATAAGTTCCTATTTTCCTATTTAAAGATAGTATTGCAAACATATAATAAAAATGGCAATTAAGTTTACGTATATTTTTCTAACTTAAAAAGCTATATATTTTCATTGTAGAAAATCTAGAACACAGTGAAAAATATAAAGAAAAAATCCACAATCCAATTGCCAGATAACTGTTAATATTTTCATGTACTTTCTTTTAAGCTTTTTTCTATTTATTTTTTATATAATTGAGGTCAAAAGATATACAATTTAATATCTTACTTTTTATGCCTAACATTTAAAGGCAGCATTTCCCATGTTATACAAATCCTCTTTTTAAAAATCATTTGGCAAAAAGATTTTGTTCACTGCTGTACCCTTAGCACCAAAGCACTGGCTGGCTATTTATCAGATAAATCAATCATCAGATGATTTATCCTACCATTTATAACTACATGACTGTAGCTCTGCATACTTAGGTTGCTCTGAATTTTTCACTATTACAGGTAATGCCATGTATCTTTTTGCATAAAGATTTTCAGGATTTATTTACTTGGTATCAAATTCAAGAAGTTGAATTACTGGGTCAAGTCTTATATAAACAATTTTAAGTCTTCTGATACCTATCATCAAATTGCTTTCTCCAAAGCTGTACCTTTGGAGTATCTATTTCAGCACTCTGTTTGAAAGGGCTTTCCTGCTCTAATAGGTAAAAAGTTATCTCGTGGTAGTTCTACTGTATGTCTTTAATTACCAGTATTGACTATTTCTCCAAATATGTATTAAACATTTGTATTTCCTGTTCTCTGAGCTGCCTAGCCATATTATTTAACAATTTACTCAGTCACTCTGTATTTCTTGCACCAGTAGCTATCTTCTGTTTCCTGATGTTTCCTCTTTTGTCTTCTTTTGGACAAAGCTGGTTCCATTAATTCTTTTCTCTAAACTTTAAAACATGTGTCATGTTCACACACAGACATACATACACCCTATTTGACAAAATTGTAAAAATATTGTTGCTTATAACACAATATATACATATTGTAGAAAATACAGAAAATATAAACAGAAAGTCACGGATAAGCACTGTTCACATTTTAGTATATCTTTCCACACTTTGCTCTATGCTACACCATTTTTAAAAGAACATATGTGCACACTGTATGCACACTGCTTTGCAATTTTTACTTAACTCTGTTTCACAGACAACTTACCACACCATCAAATGCCCTGCATGGTGTTTTTAATGCTAACAGAGCACTATGGTAGGTGCTAGGTATTGGAACTCATGCCTGTAATAGTCCATTGTAAGTAAGAGCCTGGACTATAAGGGCAAACGGGCATGAGTTCAAATCTTGCCTCCAAAACCCCAATTATGAGACTCAGTTTTTTAAGCCCTTTGTTCATTGGTAAATGAGGATAACTATTTTCTATGGACTTTATTTAAATAATACAATTTATAAAGCAACTTAACAGTATGGTAGTAATAGGTATTTAATAATCACTTATCAAATTAACAGGGCTTCCCTGGAGGCGCAGAGGGTAAAGCGTCTACGTGCAATGCAGGAGACCTGGGTTCAGTCCCTGGGTGGGGGAAGATCCCCTGGCGAAGCAAATGGCAACCCACTCCAGTACTCTTGCTTGGAAAACCCCATGGACGGAGAAGCCTGGTGAGCTACAGTCCATGGTGTTGCAAAGAGTTGGACACAACTGAGCGACTTCACTTTCACTTTTCTTTTACTTTTCACTATCAAATTAATGAAGGATCATTAAAACCTTCTTCTATTTTAATTTCCATTTCTTTGCTCGTCTTGTATATTTGGATTTGTACTTCTGTGTGTGTGTGTGTCCCCATGTGTGAACATCTGCACGGGTGATTTGTCCTGTGCCAACTCTTCACATCTTTTTTTCATATTTCTACTGTAGTGTTTTCCTTCTTATGGCTTTAAATTCATTTGCTCATTTATTCACTCACTCATTCTTCCAACAATGACTTACTAAAATCTACTATGTACTTATTTTATTAAGGATAGTAAAGTTTTGTCTTTTATGTTGCAAAATGTTCTTTCTAGTGCACAGTTTGCCTTTTAATTTTGTTTATGGTAGGCTTTGATGTATAGAAATATTAAATTTTTATGCACTTATTCTATTTCTTATTTTTTGTAACATGCTTAGAAATTCCTTCTCTATCCTAAGGGAATCCTTTATTATTTGGATTGAAAAACCCTGTTTTAAAAAAAGTCTGAGGTCTAAAATGAAAAAAAATATATATATATAATAATTGGTCTGATATAGAACCACTTTTATAAAATATTTGTTTTACCCTATAATTTGTTTTTCAAAAGCAGGCCTAGTTTACTCATATTTGTGTTTCTGGCATGGAGCACAGCATATTATGACACGTGGTAGGTTGTCAACAAATGCTGAGCTTGCTCAATTAGATAAACTAGAGCAATCAGGAACCAAATGTCGGAATTGAAAGATTTTAATTACAGTGACCCTACAGTACTACAAAGAAAACATCAAGAAAGTTCAAAATCAAACACAGATGCTCTTCTGTTGCTGAGAGGATAACACCTGCTCTTAACAGTTTTTCAAGCCCCAAATATCACTACCAGTCTAAGGGGTAGCATTTCTCTAAGTGTGCACTGAACTACATTACCCTCCAACTGCGAGTCCTGTGAGCAAATAAATTTGGCACCCACTTCACATTGCTATACCCCTCCTCCTCAGCTC
>NW_011494735.1:6301416-6304362 GCF_000754665.1 Bison bison bison | reverse complement strand
CTCCTCAGCTCACCCACATACCACAGACACAATGAACTTCTGCACAAAAAACCCTCAGAGAAACTCTGCAGGTACTCATTCTCAAAGGAGACAGAGAGGAAGCTGAGTCGAGTTTGTCCAGGGTGCACAGACAGAAAAGAGGGAACCAGGGAAATGATGGGTCCTAGTCAGTATCCTGGAATTCAGGAGGATCCTGGACAAAGCACATACTGGGGACACAGAAAAAGACCAATGACTGGAAGAGACCCAGACCAGGCAAGAGACACTGAAGGATGTTGTCAGGACATAGGCAGTGTAATGGAATGAGAAAAAAGTTAACATGGAAAACTTTTTTAAAATGTCAAAAAAAGAAAGTAAGCATGGAAGCACCCTGGAAAACCATGCAGCAGGACCCCAAAACAGGAAGCAGGGACGCAGTGAGAGCCTGAAGATGCAACAGAAGGACATGGCAATCATGTCATCCCAACCAAGAGCTGGGCTGCACTACAACATGAAGTGGGATCCCTCTGGATGCCAATCATTTGCTTCCAAGACAGCCTGATTATTCAACACTCATTACTAGGAGCAGGACAATGCACTCTGCAGAGGGATTCTTTTTTTAATTTTCCCCTTGATGATCTGTCCGATATGGCAGAAGGAGTTATGTGTGAAAGCTTGGTTGTAGCCAGTACCACGTTCCTGATTTATTTCAGTGATGGGTATCATCCGCCTGGACTAGTACCCTGGCAGCAGTTTCTTTGAACCTGTTGTGATGGGACAGAGAGTACCAAGTAGAAGGAGCCATCAGCGAGGACTCTGACAACAAATCAAGTTCCACCAGGCAGGGTTCCCCTGGGAGACTCGGAACCAGGCTAGACAATGAACAGTGTGGGGTCAAAGAGGTACACCTAGGCATCAGGCAGCTCCTCTGGCTGTAAGTAATGCAAGATCCCAGTGGCAGAAGGAGTCTGGGCTTGCAAAAGCAATCCCTCAGTTCCCAGGTTAGGTCGGCCACAACCTTGCCAGAGAGTGACTCTGCTGTTTCTGCTTTGTTTTTCTGTAACCATATAACTGGAGCATTGAAACAAAATCTAAATCATCACATCATTGCAGGTTCTCTACACTGAAGGATAAGAGTTTATTCGGAACATTTAGTTTATTATCTTGGTTTAATATATCTTGAAAGCCTTGAACTGAACAAAGCTATTCTTCAAATGAAGTCACTGACAAGGAAGAGAACTGGAAATTGTGATTCAAGAGCTTGATGTCAAACCAAACTACATATCAGCAATAAAATAAATAGAGGCATATGGTTTTAAAGTCAGTCCTTTCATCCACATATGTATATTCTACAAGTTGCAGGTCCTTAAGTCTGATACAAATTAGTCTAGATGAGCTTCTAGGTTATATTCATAATTAATTTTTCAAATATTTTAACCAATTGTTGCTGTTACCAAATATTTATTTTAGCAGGAGAAATTTGTGAATAACCCCTGTCCTCCTCATGAGATACAAGGATCTCCAAATATCCTGGAACCCACTTTGAAAAGCAATCCTCAGGTAAATTAATCATTCACAATTACAAGAAAACCTGGACTTGTCTTGTACGTGATCTTATAATTAGTACATTCTAGATTTTACTGACACATACTTTTAAACAAGAGACGCAGTTTGATCCCTGGGTCAGGAAATCCCCTTGAGGAGGCATGGCAACCCACTCCAGTATTCTAGCCTGGAGAATCCCATGGGTAGAAGAGCCTGGTGAGCTACAGTTTATAGGGTCACACAGAGTCAGACACGACTGAAGTGACTTAGCATGTACACATTTTTACACCTACTCTTAAAATCTACTACAGCCCTGCAGAGTAGATATTGTTATGGTCTTTTTACAAAGGAAGAAACTGAGATGTCAAATAATTTGTCTAAGACCAAAGAACCAGTTAGTGTAGGAGTCAGTATTCAAATTCAATTCTAACTCTAAAAGCCAAAATCTCTAATTATCCTGCAGTATAATCAAGTTTCCTAAACTGTTTTCCCACTATAGAAAGTAAAATTTTGATCATTGAATATTGTTCCTCATCCACTGCATATACCCCAACTCTAACTGACATGATAAGGAACCCGTGAGGGGCCTTTGATTCATTTGGGTATCTCCCTTGAGTTAAATGGGCTTCCATTGTGGCTCAGCTGGTAAAGAATCCGCCTGCAATGCAGGAGACCTGGGTTCAATCCCTGGGTTGGGAAGATCCCCTGGAGAAGGAAAAGGCTACCCACTCCAGTATTCTAGCCTGGAGAATTTCATGAACTGTATAGTCGGGGTTGCAAAGAGTCAGACACAACTGAGCGACTTTCACTTGAGTTAAATAGTCTGCAGGAGGTATAGCCATTTAGATTAGTCCATCAACAAGTGACTCCTAATGCCTGAGACTTTTCATGCCAGGCATTAAAAAAAAAAAAAAAATAAGGAAGGAACAGAATTGATCATTACTCTGATATTTTAATGTTGGGGCATGAGGAGGGAAACCAAGCAAATACTTTGGGAATTTAGAAAGAGATAAAGTAGGATCTTGAGAGGATAAAGAATCACTGATAAACAAGCAAATGACAGTTTCCACAGGAAAATTAGTTGCTAAAAAGGTACTTTGTAGGGAGGAACAATTGCATTAAATCGGTTTCCTTTCTCTAGGTATGATTTATGGTCATGATGAAATTTGAGATTATCTCCCATGCAATCAATCATATCTAAAGAAAAAACGTTGCATTATTAATAGTTAAGAGTGCATGTACCTATGAAAACAGCTTAGAATTATATAGGGACTTCCCTGGCAGTCCAGTGGTTAAGATTCCATACTTCCACTGCAGGGGGCATGGGTAAGATCCCGCATGCTGTGTAGTGCAACCAGAAAAAAAAAAAAAAATGATGCTATATAATAACACTATATTTTCCTAAAAAGAAAAAAAAAAAAA
>NW_011494735.1:6294463-6301316 GCF_000754665.1 Bison bison bison | reverse complement strand
AAAAAAAAAATATATATATATATATATATATATATATTCCCTAATAGGTTTGCTATATAACTATGCAGCCCTTTGGTTTCAGTAATAAACAAGGAAATTGATTAAGTACTATTCCCTGTATTTCACATTAAGAAAAAAAAAACAAATGACATAATAAATTATTCAATTAAAGGCTGTTTTTTATTTTACTCCATTAGAGTACAATGAATTGGCTTAGAAAAAAAGGGCAAAAACACTAATCTTTACTGGCATGTTAATACACACTTGGTAAAACCAACTGGACTCATCTAGGGGTGGAAGGAAGTTATTTGAAAGATACTGCCTTCAGTTCTCTTTTAAAATCAAGAATGAAAAAAAAAGTATAAATAAGGAAATATGTAAACTACTCAGACTTGTTTTTTAAAAACATCTTGTCCTTGGCATAACTTCTTCAAATGCCACATATAACAAAAACAAAAAATATTTTTTACTTAAAGCAATTGCATGATACAATCCAATGCTAAGTCCTAACATCAGGTGGTAAAAAACAGTTTACCCTTGACTTGAACATGGTTTTTGCCTCTAGAGAGAGGAGAACAAATAGACTTATTCCTTTCCTACCATGATTTCTCACAATGCCAACTGACTTATTCATTCATTTTACAAGTGTTAAATATCTACACAGTGCCTTGCACCATGGTAGATGGGGTGGACACAAATAAGACTATGACAGAGCTGCTGACACAACAATCATATTTTAGAACATCAGGAAAAAGATTTTCACTGTAAAATGTTCCTCTGTCATTTTTCTGCTTTACAACACCAACTGTACCATCAACAGAGGTATATTCTAGCAGAAAAATATTTATAGCTTTAAGACATTAAAGAGCACTTTTCAAGAGCCAGTCTACAGATTGCCAGTAATGGAAGGGAAACTCTCTCTCCTCATCTGCCATCCTCCTTCTTCTTCAACCCCAAAGGGGAGACTGGGACTGATATGGCTGTTGTTGTAGTCACCAGGTCACATCCTACTTTTTTTGTGATCCTATGGACTTAGCCTGCCAGGCTCCTCTGTCCATGGGATTTCCCAGGCAAGAATACTGGAGTGGACTATCATTTCCTTCTCCAGGGGATCTTCCCGACCCATGGATCAAACCCATGTCTTCTGTGGATTCTTTACTACTGAGCCACCAGGAAATACCTTATGGTACTAAAATTTTTCCTGGTTTCTCTTCCCCTAGAATCAAAATGCATGAAGCTCAAACACATACCCTGCAATCAAAATGTAAACAGGAACATAACTACTCCATCATCTGAAAACCATTCCTCTTGCTTTCTCAGTATCACTGCCTTGGCACCTCTATTCATTCAACAGATATTTACTAAGCACCTACTGGGAGCCAAGTACTCTTTTGTGTGCTGGGGGTGGTACAGTGAAAAAACTCTGCCCTCAAAAGACACATGTATCCCATTGTTCATTGAAGCACTATTTACAATAGCTAGAACATGGAAGCAACCTAGATGTCCATTAACAAATGGATAAAGAAGTTGTGGTACATATACACAATGGAATATTACTCAGCCATAAAAAGGAACACATATGAGTCAGTTCTGGTGAGGTGGATGAACCTAGAACCTATTATACAGACTAAAGTGAGTCAGAAAGAAAAAGATAAATATAGTGTCCTAACGCACATATAAGGAATCTAGAAAAAATGGTTCTGAAGAATTTATTTACAGGGCAGCAGTGGAGAAACAGACACAGAGAACAGACTTATGGGGAGAGGGGAGGAGAGGGTGAGATGTATGGAGAGAGCAACATGGAAACTTACATTACCATATGTAAAATAGACAGCCAACAGGAATTTGCTGTATGGCTCAGGAAACTCAAACAGGGGCTCTGTACCAACCTGGAGGGGTGGGATGGGGAGGGAGATGGGAGAGAGGTTCAAAAGGGGGGGGATATATGTATACCTATGGCTGATTCATGTTGAGGTTTGGCAGAAAACAGCAAAATCCTGTAAAGCAATTATCCTTCAGTAAAAATAAATTATATAGTTAATTAACTCATAAAAAAAAAAAACCCTGCCCTCAAACATGCTGGTCTCAGGATGGCTTTACAACAGTCTTAAGAATTAGTGAGTTTTTGGTGATGTGAGTTAGGTCTATTCATATTTACCAAATTCAAATTAAAAGGGAATATTTTTAAACATAAGAGTACACAAGTACACATCCCACTAGCCACCAGGATGAAGATGCTCATCACACGTCACGGAACCTCTGAAAACTACCGAGCCTGAGCACTCACAAGAGCATGAGAGTGCAAGAGGCAGCTAATCTCTAAGCACTGCTATGGAAATAACAGCCTCTCTGAAAGCATCCTAGGGACCCCTAGAGGCCACCAGACCTCACTTTGAGATTTGCCAGTCTAGGGTATGGCCATGTGGCAGATATCACAATTGAAAGAGAGGATACAGGACTGAAAAACGAAGAAATGAGAGGGACAACTTATGTGCATACTGAAATCACAAGAATTATGCTAGAAGTAGGGCTGGAACAAGTAATAGTAAGCCAGGAGTTAATATGGTCAAAGACCACAGAAAGTGACCGCAACAAGGAGGAACCACGGTTTTGTGTGGTCTCATGGCATGATACTCAAAATTCAGGATTTTTAGAAAGGAGGGAGGAATGGTCTGGAAGAAGCAAAGAAGGACAAAGAGGACCTTCTGCTCCTCCTCCAAGAGTATGTGGGAGAAAACAGCCACCAACTGAGAGGGCACAGAGGAAGCTATGACTATGTCATCTTCTGTTCAAAAGGAGCAGTTTTCAGACACCTAAAGATGCAATTCATAGGAACATTCCCTAAACCACTGATTCATCTTCTGTTCCTGCCTGTTATGGACTGAATGTCTGTGACTCCTCCCCATGGCCAACCCTGCCAATTCATATGTTGAAACCCCTTATCCATAGTGTGACTGTAGCTGGAGACAGGGCACCCAAGGAAGTCATTAACATTAAACGAGATCATAAGGGTGGGGCCCTGATCCAACAGGGTTAGTGTCCTTAAAGGAAGAAACGGTAGAGAACTCTCTCCACCCCAACCCCCGATCATGTTCCCACTTGAAGGAAAGGCCATATGAGCACACACAGTGAGGATGCAGCCACTGGAGACACTAGAAGAGAGCTCTCACCAGAAACTGACCAAGCTGACACCGTGATAAGGACTTCTTGCCTCCAGAACTAAGTAAATGCATTTCTGTGCTTTAAGCCTCCCAGCCTGTGATGTTTTGTTATGGCAGCTCAGACAGACTAATACACTGCCCTCCTTCCTTTTTTGTTGACAGTATGAGCAACAGAGGCTGAGAGGGTAAGGATTTTGAGTAAATGCAGTCACTGAAGGCAGAGCCCAGATCACACTTGATAATTTTACATGACTGTTGGTGAAAAAACTGGGACTGCTTTTTGGTAGCAGGGTAAGGACAGAGAGAGAGATAGACAGGGACAGAGATATATCTCAGCATTCAAATTCACTAAAAAGCCAGATGAGGTGCTTCCTTACTTCTTAGAAGATGTGGCACTACAGGTGTCTGATTCCAACCAGGCAAATTTTCATTCTCTCAACTAAAATTATAGCTGGGGGGGAAAGAGTAGTGAAATAGTTACCAAGAGACCAAATTTATATTCCCTTGTTTAAGGTTCTCATTTAATCCAAATATGCCCTGCACAGAAAAGTAAATATTTAAAAAGGAACACTTGAATTTATCTGAAAGTCTAATTTTAAATGCCACTGTCTTTTAATGAACAAACGTGACCCTTGAGAAGAGGGCAAGGTAGACATCCTTATGGTGATCAAAGTTCAGGACATCCATGCACACATCTGTCTTTTTCAATGGAACCTCTGAATACTGGGAACAAGAGAAATCCTAGCCAACAGAAGGGCATCAAGGAGAACTAGTCACAAGTTACATTCAGGATACACAAACAAATTAATATCTATCACATTATTATCTGAGTGTTTACCTACATTAATTTCTATTCTTTTGCTGTTATTTTTAATGTGATAAAGTGAAAGCTACATTTACTAATCTTTTCTCAAATGATGAACTGTACCTAAAACAAGATATAAATTCTAATAGTTTATGCTGTCAAACTACCAAATTTTCATATTGTCTGCTATATTTAACAACTGTGAAATGAACACTTTGCCAGTAAAACATATATATTTATTAATTCTAACATTAATTCATATAAAAAGTCTTGACTGTACCTAGTGATCTTTTCTAAAGATCTTTACTCAAAATACAAAGTAAATCTTTAAAATACATCAATATCTAACAGAACATGCACACTGTAATTTCACGGCCAGCCATGAGAAGAAATACGTCAGTTCTCACTTTCACACGTTTGCTGATGAAATACAAAGGGCAGATTTCTAATAAAACTATTAGGTGAGAAAGTTTGTGTACAAGGTAGGTTGACAGAAGGTATTGGTCAAAATTACTTGTCAGCTTCAAGCTAAGTTATCTCTGGGTTGTTAGACAGTTCTTCTCTATATGTTTAGATGTTGACATCAGAAGGTAGCAAGAATACCTGACATTCAGATCTTAGGGCCAGGTGCCCACCTAATTATGGCCTACTGGACTCTCCCCCCTTATCTATTATTCACCTCTCTGACTCCCATCCCTTCCAGTTTTAAGCTTTCAAGTCATTTAAGTCACTCCAGATATCTGGAACAGCAGAGAAAGAAGAAAAAAAGAGAAGAGAGGGACAAAAGATCAGATGGAAGTACTCACTCTCCTGCAAGGATTCAAGACACAGGCCAAGTACAAGAGGAGAGAAAATCTGATGTCTGTTCAGCTTTGAGGACATTAGTGAATACTCTGACCAATGATCCTCTTTGCTAGCATGAAGGTCCCTTACTGGGCACAGGCAGAACTCAAGGTGGCATCGGGACAATACAGTATATACGCAGAGGGTGCCGTAACACAGGGAAGGATGATGGTACCTCCCAACATTCCTCAAACTCCATAAAGTGTCAGGGGAAACTGCTCTGTTCTCTGGCCTCCAGGAAGGATACAGAAATGTTGATAGGACTGCAACCTAGGTTGGGTTTTGACAGAAAGGTCACAAGTTATAAGGATCTTACAACCAGACTCAACGGCAAGGTCCAGGAAGCCCAAATGAGCTGCCAGAATGACATTCAAAGGCCAAATGCGAACAATCTCACTTCAGTGGATACCAGGACACAAGGCCCAGTCACCAAGCATGCCAACTCCAGGGCAGTGGATGCAGTGAGGGTCACACAATGAATACAATGCCCTTCACCCAGGGCCATGAGGATACTAAGCTTTCCTGTTCATTTAATCGCCATCTTGGAATGAGAAAGGGGAAACCCTTCAGAAATGAAACAATGAAAAAGCCTTTAAACTGAGACTAATGTGCTCTTAATGGACAAAGTCAGGTGTTTTCCATCTTCAGTAGGAATGAGATCTTGAAGGTAAAGTGAAAGCAGCTACAGAAAATAAATTACATTTCATTTGTTCAGTTCAGTTCAGTCACTCAGTCATGTCTGACTCTGCAACCCCATGAACCGCAGCATGCCAGGCCTCCCTGTCTATCACCAATTCCCGGAGTCCACCCAAACCCATGTCCATTGAGTTGGTGATGCCATCCAACCATCTCATCCTCTGTCATTCCCTTCTCCTCCTGCACTCAATCATTCCCAGCATCAGGGTCTTTTCAAATGAGTCAGCTCTTTGCTTCAGGTGGCCAAAGTATTGGAGTTGCAGCTTCAATATCAGTCCTTCCAATGACCACCCAGGACTGATCTCCTTTAGGACAGACTGGCTGGACTTCCTTGCAGTCCATGGGACTCTCAAGAGTCTTCTCCAACACCACAGTTCTCTTTATAGTCCAACTCTCACATCCATACATGACTACTGGAAAAACCATAGTAAGTCCATTTTCACACGTACATACATCCACCTTTCAGAATTCTGCTTCCCAACCCCAGCTACATAAATATATTCTAAACCAGCACTATTCAAAGTAAACCAGTACTGTCCACACAGGCACTGTAGACAGTGCCGGTCAGGAAACTGCTTGTTACCTGTCCACGGTTAGATGAATAGTAAAAATGAGGGTAGGTGTTTAGAAACTCCTGCAGCAATTTGGCATTGCTCCAACATCTAAGTCTGTGATGAATGGGCTCATCTTATTGAACAGGATGCAGTGTGGACAGACTCAGGTAGAGAGTTTCATATGATGCAATCACTCTAGTTCCACACAGACTGGGGGAAATCCAGCCCTTCACCATGAGCAGTCAGAGGTACTAATGTCAGTTCAGTTCAGTTCAGTCACTCAGTCATGTTCAACTCTTTGCAACCCCATGAACTGCAGCACGCCAGGCCTCCTTGTCTATCACCAACTCCCGGAGTCCACCCAAACTCATGTCCATTGAGTTGGTGATGCCATAAGCCATCTCATCCTCTGTCGTCCCCTTCTCTTCCTGCCCTCAATCTTTCCTAGCATCAGGGTCTTTTCAAATGAGTCAGCTCTTCACATCAGGTGGCCAAAGTATTGGAGTTTCAGCTTCAACATCAGTCCTTCCAATGAACACCCAGGACTGATCTCCTTTAGGATGGACTGGTTGGATCTCCTTGCAGTCCAAGGGACTCTCAAGAGTCTTCTCCAACACCACAGTTCAAAAGCATCAATTCTTCAGTGCTCAGCTTTCTTTATAGTCCAACTCCCACATCCATACATGACTACTAGAAAAACCATAGGCTTGACTAGACGGACCTTTGTTGGCAAAGTAATGTCTCTGCTTTTGAATATGCTGTCTAGGTTGGTCATAACTTTCCTTCCAAGGAGT
>NW_011494735.1:6284729-6294329 GCF_000754665.1 Bison bison bison | reverse complement strand
GTTTCCACTGTTTCCCCATCTATTTCCCATGAAGTGATGGGACCAGATGCCATGATCTTCGTTTTCTGAATGTTGAGCTTTAAGCCAACTTTTTCACTTTTCTCTTTCACTTTCATCAAGTGGCTTTTTAGTTCCTCTTCACTTTCTGCCATAAGGGTGGTGTCATCTGCATATCTGAGGTTATTGATATTTCTCCCAGCAATCTTGATTCCAGCTTGTGCTTCATCCAGCCCAGCGTTTCTCATGATGTACTCTGCATATAAGTTAAATAATCAGGGTGACAATATACAGCCTTGACAAACTCCTTTTCCTATTTGGAACCAGTCTGTTATTCCATTTCCAGTTCTAACTGTTGCTTCCTGACCTGCATACAGGTTTCTCAAGAGGCAGGTCAGGTGGTCTGGTATTCCCATCTCTTTCAGAATTTTCCACAGTTGATTGTGATCCACACAGTCAAAGGCTTTGGCATAGTCAATAAAGCAGAAATAGATGTTTTTCTGGAACTCTCTTGCTTTTTCCATGATCCAGCGGATGTTGGCAATTTGGTCTCTGGTTCCTCTGCCTTTTCTAAAACCAGCTTGAACATTGGAAGTTCACCGTTCACGTACTGCTGAAGCCTGGCTTGGAGAATTTTGAGCATTACTTTACTAGCATGTGAGATGAGTGCACTGTAGATCAGCCTAATACTATCACCAGCTGCACTGCCAATACTGGGCTTGCATTTAGGACCACAACGGCGCAAAAGAGACCAATGAGAATGGAGGACTTCACAAGAAAATGATGTGCTCATGCCCAAGAAAGACCAGATGACATCAGACTATTAAGACCAATGTTCCATGGGAGTTTAACCAGAGAATAAGTGATGATACTATTTTCCATAGCAGCAAGTACCACACTCATACCACCAGAAGGAATTTTGTTCCAGGCAAATAATATCAAATGGCATGAAATATATGTTCATTTCAAAGACTGATTTTTTCAGTAGTTTTGTTTATATTTCATTTGTAAAATCTGTTTGGGTTTTGTGGTTGCATGAGAGTTATAAGCATCAGGAGTTTACATGTAGTTTTACATTAATACATATTTAAGTAACGTAACAGAAATAAAGTCTGCAGTGGAGGTCTGCAAGAATTTTCCCTTCTTTAAAAAGATTCCATGCACAATTTCAATTTGAGAAGTAATGGTGTCTTGGGCACTGTGTTAAGGTCAGAAGCCTGGACGGGAGAACAGCAGAAACTGAATAGGGAGTGGTGGCAAGGTACAGTCAGCATCTGTACTAAACATTTCCAAGCCCACTGGGGAAAGAGGCTGCCTGGAAGAACTGGGCAGCCTGTAAGCATGTGTTGTAATTTAGTTACATCATTTGAGTTATTTTGTTATAAACAGGAGCCTAAGCCGGGAACTTCATAACAGGGTTGAACTTCATTTTGGGAGACTAAGAATTAAAAGAAATATCAATAACCTCAGATATGCAGATGACACCACCTTTATGGCAGAAAGTGAAGAGGAACTAAAAAGCCTCTTGATGAAAGTGAAAGAGGAAAGTGAGAAAGTTGGCTTAAAGCTCAACATTCAGAAAACTAAGATCATGGCATCTGGTCCCATCACTTAAGGGCAAATAGATGGGGAAACAGTGGAAACAGTGTCAAACTTTATTTTGGGGGGCTTCAAAATCACTGCAGTTGGTGACTGCAGCCATGAAATTAAAAGACACTTACTCCTTGGAAGGAATGTTATGACCAACCTAGATAGCATATTCAAAAGCAGAGACATTACTTTGCCAACAAAGGTCTGTCTAGTGAAGGCTATGGTTTTTCCAGTGGTCATGTATGGATGCGAGAGTTGGACTGTGAAGAAAGCCGAGCACCAAAGAATTGATGCTTTTGAACTGTGGTGTTGGAGAAGACTCTTGACAGTCCCTTGGACTGCAAAGAGATCCAACCAGTCCATCCTAAAGGAGATCAGTCCTGGGTGTTCATTGGAAGGACTGATGTTGAAGCTGAAACTCCAATACTTTCGCCACCTCATACAAAGAGTTGACTCATTGGAAAAGACCCTGATGCTGGGAGGGATTGGGGACAGGAGGAGAAGGGGTCGACAGAGGATGAGATGATGGATGGCATCACTGACTCGATGGACATGAGTTTGAGTGAATTCCGGGAGTTGGTGATGGACAGGGAGGCCTGGCGTGCTGTGATTCATGGGGGTTGCAAAGAGTCGGACACGACTGAGCGACTGAACTGAACTGAAGAATTAAGATTTCTTTAATGAAAGTTTCCAGTTTATGAAACAGAACTTAGGCAAAGAACGCCTCCGGAAATGGCCAACTAATAGATGTGATTAAGAATGCCAGTCTTTCAACAACTTCTTCCATTTGTAATATAACCATGTAGCAATAATGGCTCTGACCCCGTAACAATTTTAGGAGGTCAGTATGCCAAGAATCATCACTACTTTCAGATAAGGAAATGGAGGTTCAGAGGCACGGTCTGTGCCTAGACCAGATAAATAAGAACATGGCCAAGAGAGGACTTTAATCCACTTTCCTAATTTTGAGTCCAGTATTAGAAGTATTTTTAAATTTGATTCACAGAGAATTTTGTTATTTTTAGAAAATAATAATTTTTTAAAACCTCATCCAATTCTGTAAGATAATAACTACCACTTTTCTCTTTTTTGGTTAAAAAATCATTTTAAATTCCAGATCAGTATTAGGAAATAAGTGGGCAGAATAATAATTATTTTTCCTTTAGGATTATACAGTATATGAATTTTATATGATTAGAAGAAAAACTAGTGCATATTAAACTATCATCATGACCCAGTCTGGCACCCAATCACTTTGGTGGTCCTCTATTTTTACTTCATTCTACCAGATTAGACTTACATTTTCCCCCTCCTTTTACATAGACTATAAAGGAGGGAGTAAAGAAAGGCAACATGTTGTGGAAGGAATACCAGGCTTTGTATCAAGATGCTGGGTCTCAAGCCACAACTGTGAACCTAATCACTACCTCCCACCAGAGACCTATGCCCTCTACATGTCCCTGCATTCACCTGCTTACCAAGTCCTTCTTCTGAGAATCTCTGCATGGCCTGCAACAAACAGGGCAGTAGCCTCCTACCTGATTCCCACCTCTCCAGTCCCTCATTTTCCTAATCTTTCCTCTTTGCTACCGAGGTGACCTTTCTAAGATGCAAATCTGATCCTTTCACTTCTCTGTTGGAAAGCCTTCAATTAACTTTTCATCCCTGGCTGGATACAATCTGAACTCTGCCACCTTTGTATGCCACCTGGCATACAAAGACCTTCCAAATCTGGCCATCTCTGGTCTCATCTTCTCCAACTCAGTTTCCCCACCCTGTCATGAAATACATATTCTTATTCTACAGTCCATATGCATGCTCATGTTCTATACTTCAGCCCCTTAAGAAACCAGTAGTGGTTCTTAGAATATTTCGTCTCATAATGCCTTGAAACACACTATGCCCCCTGCCTGAAATATCTGTCCTCACATCCCCTCCTAACCTTCTGAACTCTTCCCCTTCCTTCAAGTCCTTTACCATCTCATCTGTGCCACATCCTTTGAGAGCATTCCAAGAAGTTTCACTCTTCCCACCTGCACTCAGCACATTCAACCCCTCTTCTCTGCTCCCCTAGCATTAATCTGTACAGGAGATAGGCTATCATATCCATGACTCTATATTTAATAATCCCCTTGACAATGGGAACAATGATTCTTCTCATCCTCAGCACCCATCATGTAATTCGGATGTCAATAAATGTTTTCTAAATGTATGATATGTGGCCTTGGGCACATTTGCCCCTATACCAGAGTTTCTTCTTTTTCATGAGAGGTCAGACTAGAATATATCAAAGACCTTGGCCTCATAGAGCTCTGGTTTTAGCACAACTTTTCACAAAACACTGGGCTTTCTTTATAAACGGTTTATGAAGTTTTTAGAGGATAAAAACATATCATTTCATCATCAGGACACCTTGAGATGTCAAGTTTACAGATCTATACCAAGATATCATAAAAAAATAATACTGGATGCCATTACTGAGCCTTGAATTATATACAAGGAACTGACAGAAATTCACCTACTCTTGTTAATTTCATTTACTCCTCCCATGATGTAGATGTTACCTGTCTTCATTTTAAAGAAGAGAACACAAGGAACTTTGAGAAGTTAAAAGATCACAGAGCTAGGAGGCACTGAAATGGCTTTAAACTTACTGCTGTGTGACTTCAAATATCTTGTTCCCCACCACTGTGCTGGGTGAGGCGAAGGAATCTATCTAGGACACTAGCCTTGTCTCCACATTCTACTCAACAACTGATTTGGTGCTTAATGTTTAATCACTGTTGAAAGGCAGTAAGAAATTCAATCAGGAACATTTTAATCAGCAGATGTACTTAAAGAACTTAACTTTCCCATGAAACTGACAAAACACCCTTTGGCAACTAACCTGTCTAAACAAGTAGATGTCATGAATACGGAATTTTGTACCCATAGATTTTTATACTTACATTTAGGACACCTTTCAATTTAAGAAGAAATAAACTTTCTTAAAAGATAAAACATGAAGTTTAAACTCAGGTTTACTCTTGTGTTTGAACAGCATACTCTGTTAGACGTGCTACTTTGTATTACTACTCTTCTTGTATTTTGTATTACTAAACTACTACTGTAATTTAACTGGAAATAAACTGATCAGTTCCTAAATGCCTTAAACCATCAGCCATCATACAGCATCTAATAGAACTATTTTAAAACCCATGATATTCAATTCTCAATATCCTTTGCCAAGTTAACTTGATGCTTTTTTCTTCTTGAAAAACCAAATAGGCTGCGACAGAAGAAAGCATTATCTGAAGTCCCTTTGGCCACTTGGCCTTCTGATACATACCAGACTAAGAGTTCAGATGGATGGCTTTAATTAAATAAAATGCTGGCAAACTAGCAAATGCACAGTGGTTATTAACAATATAGTATTAAGAGTTTCCTAGTTCATCAGTTAGGAAAAGTACCTAATTCCTGTTCATTCTTGCCTTCATGGCAAACACTCTGAAAAAAAAGGAAAACTATGTAATATTTCAAGTCCTGTGGGGAAAAGCCATTCATTTACATGAGTTTAAGTTTAATCAAATAATTCCACTTAGAAATATGTTGGCATGCCAATCCTTACAGTTACAGTTAGCAAACCTATCTAGCAAAGTCAGTCTGTCAAAAGTCCAAAATATACTTTGGAAGCTTTTCCACAGTATATATAACTATAAAACTCTTCTTGTGAATTCTTAATGAAATATTTGGTGGCAGTTTATTAAAATTCAGTCCAAAAAACCCATAAGACATTATAATGTTAATATAATGCTAACAACTGTATCTTAGGAAATGTAACAATTTCTTTTTCAAATTATCTTCTTTTTAGAAACTGATGTCCTAAGTCTTGGCTTTGTCACTTTAGGCAAATTTTTTCATTCTCTGGGCATTAATTTGTCCCATTTCCAGAGGAAGTTATAATACCTACCTTACTGGCATATAGTAAGGACGGTACCAAATAATGCTCACGAAATGTCAAACACACATGGTCAATGCATAGCAGACTTTCTGTACATTTTGATTTCTTCTCTTTTCCCCATGCCACTCCCTGATCAAAAATCAATTTCAAATTGGACTTTTTTATTAAGTGGGTTATGTGGGGTAGGTAGTCCATCAGTCCTTCCAATGAACAACCCAGGACTGATCTCCTTTAGGATGGACTGGTTGGACCTCCTTGCAGTCCAAGGGACTCTCAAGAGTCTTCTCCAACACCACAGTTCAAAAGCATCAATTCTTTAGCACTCAGCTTTCTAGATCACCAGATCTCCTTGTGATATGGAAAGTGAAACAAACCAAAGATGTAATAAAGGCACACTACCTAGGCCCAAGTGAAACAAGCCACAGATGTAACAAAGGCACGCTTCGTAAGCCCCCTGTACTTTCACATGGATGTTTTATAAAAACTAATTCTTTATGTCCAAAATGATCGAAATACTCTCATCTGACAAGACAGAAGCAAAACCCCAGACACAATCATTCCTACAAATGTTCAAAGCGAAGTTCTCGGGTTCACTTGTAGACCTTCAAAATTGAAGAGAAGCACAGAAAGGCAAGGGGGAAAGGAGCTATACAAATGCATGCATTTTCCTCTAGAGAATGTTGTACACACACACACACACACACTTACTAACCAAATCCACACAAATCAGTAGGGAAGCTACAAGGCAAAAGAAAGGCATCATTAATTACTGAGGCACCTATTCCTTTACATTGAGATATTCCTTCCATTCTTATTACAGATGATCAGCTAATAAGTAGATTAAAACAAAGAATAAATTGCTTAATTTAATTTGATTGGAAGGAATATTCAATAGAACAGGTTTCAGAATCATTTCTCCTCTCCTAAAACATTTACCCAAAGTGTATTAGGTGGTTTCTTAAAGGATTGGGTTTATCAGCTCAGGCAAAAAATCGGGGGGAGGACAGAGAAATGTGTCTTGAATTTTAATAGTACGTGGGTGAATTTTTACCATACATGGGTGAATCTTAACCTGTCATTTTGGAAGTGACTGCATTTACTGCAACAACCCATATGTTACAGTTTCTCTGCTCAGCACTGCATGCAGTAGCAATAGTTTACTCGGTATCATTTTGACAGAGGCATTCAAGATGAACCCAAGTTATGAATGGTGTGTAGGAATGGCTTGAAATTAAAGAGATTGGCCAAACCTCTCTTTGTATGTGACAATACCAAGAGGCAGTTTCCCTAAATCTTTGAATTGAGATTAGCATTTTTTTCAAGAATAATGCTAAAAAATACATGTTCAAGTATGTGGTCCTTAAAGAAGCCAGCAGCCTGTATTAATTTGCATTAAGTTGCAGAAAGAGATTTAGCTAAATAAAATCTACAGGAAAAAAATGTTATGCTAGAGTAGTCTCCATAATGGATTTTAGAATGTTTAAATGTAAATTAGAGTTGGGGGCTGGGGAAATGAGGAAAGAACAATGGTTCTATGAGCACAACTAACCTTAGAATTTAAAAGATTCTAGAAATCGACTTTTTAGTCAATGTTATTCTCAGACAAAATTTTAAATGTATTTGTTTCCTCCACGCTCATTACTTTCCAAAGTAACCTGACAGTTTAATATTTCTGTTTATATTTGACAAGAACCTAATTCAACACTGTTTGAATCACTTAAAAAGAAAAAAGCTAAATACAATCTGATTTCAAATTCGAATAGAAAATTGCTCATTATTTTACAATAAACTTCTTTCAAAAGGATATGATCATCTCAAGCAACGTCCTCTGACATTTGCATTAGAAATCATGTAGGCAGCTCAGCTCATTCAAATACACACACACACACACACCCATGCACACACACACAACTGAAACACAAACATCAGGTGGGAGATTTTAAAAGAAACAAAACACACATATGTGTGCATTTCCAATGAAGCAGGACCTCAAAAAGAAATGCCACAACCAAACAAAAACAATACTAATTAGAAAAGCATCGCATAATATAAGCAAGAAGTAAGAAACATTTCAAGTGAAAAAAGACACCAAGTAACAAATGGTCCCTGTTTTCTCCTACTGGAGAAGATAAGGCAGAATATCCAGTCTGACTTCCATTGTTATGTTCTGGAGGAAATTCAGTCTTATCTCCATCCAGCAGACAAGGTGATCATCTTCCAAAGTTTATTTCTAAAAGACATACAGGTACATTTTGTCACAATCCAAAAATCTACCCATTTCAGCATTCTGATAAACCTTGCTGGCAGCACTGCCAGATACATTTAACACCAAGTGCCCTGACTTTTGGTTCAGAGCCCAGGGACTCCATGCCTGACAGAAGGCTTTCATTAGTGCTTTTTAGCTGGTTATAAATTGTTGGTACTACTATTTGCACCTTTTAAGATACTATCCACGAAGGGAAAAAGCAGAGGTGTTTCTATAGCAGGGGTGTCTTTTTGAGTGGGTGAACAGTAAATTCGGTCACCAGAATGTGTGCTGGAAAATGAATGCATCTCTAATCTCGAATAAGGAAATGGTTAAAAAGGGATGAATTCCCTGAGTCATTAAACAGGATATAAACCAAAGACAGGTTGTGCCACCTAGAGAAAAACTGAAAAGCGTACATTCGTTCTTCAGTAGTAGGCATTATTTCCAAAGCTTGAAACTTTTGGCATGACCAATAACCAAACCACCCTCCATGCCCACTCATCACTCAGCTGGCTTCAGCTCCACTGACCACTCTGCCTTCTCCACTCACCAGATCGCAACTCCCACCTGCTCTCCCCGCCCACGCACCCAAGCAGCTTCATTTAACCTCAGCACTGACGGCTGCACAGCCCTTGCGGACCCGGCATCCTGAAACCCTTCCAGTCCTAAAGCATTTTCCTCGAAGCACTGCAGGCCAGGGTGAGAGGAGCCGAAGAATAAAGCCTATGGACCATGCCAGCCATCCTCCCGCTGGACGCTAACACAGCCGCGGCGCACACCTCTCTAGCCCCCGGGGGCTAGAGGAAATTCTGGTGCACTCAGTACATCATATCCAGGTTACCGAGCTGAACTCCCCAGCCGACCTCCGCACAATCCAAACACTGTGAAATGACCTCAACAGAACCGAGCCTTAAAGGTGGTCAAAGGCCTTCAACTTTCCTCCGCCGCAAGCCACTTAAAAGCAACGTGCCCAGTACACTGGTCAGGCTGAAGCACAAAAGGTCTCCAGGCCACCTGGCACGGAGAGCCGCTTTTTACGAAGAAAATAGACAGCAATTATGAAAAGCCCGCAGTCCTGCGGTATGAACTTGACAGCGGGGATTGCGCTGGGGCATAACTCTCATTTCCGAGGCATCACTCCCAGCCCCGGACCCTCAGCCTCGGGGGGCAGCTTTCCCCCTCTCGCCCTTCCCCTGCGGAGACATGCGGCAGCGCCCACTTTTCGCCCCCAAGCTCTTCTTCCTCTCCTTGCTGAATTCCCCAGCAACTTTGGGCTTGGCAGTACCATCAAAGCCCAGCCATAGGCCGGGACACCGCCGAGGCGGTCGCGGCAGCGAGGAGGAAAGTTTGAGAAGTCACTTCAAGCACCGCAGGACGCCCCGTCCCTCCTCAGCACCCAGCTCACAGACGGCCGCCCGGGGCTCCACGTGCGAGCGGGCCCAGGAGACGCTCTCCAGGTCCCCACAAGTCCTCTCCAGAAAGAAAATCTTTGCACAACCGAAAAGTTCCCTGTTGCAGCACCTCTTTCTTCCCTCTTCCCCCTACGCCCTCCACTCCACACCCTCCCCCCTCCCCATAAAAAAATCTATAGAGTTCGCAAGCCGCCGCCCGGACTCGCCCGCGGCCCACGAGGGCGCGGCGCCCCTCCCCCGTCCTCCGCGGACAGGAGGGAGGGAGCCCGGGGAGAGGGAGGCACCGGGGCGGCCCCCGGCCCAGACCCCCTCCCCGGCCCTCCTGGCCCGATCGCCCCGCTCACCTCTCTCCTGCTCTTCCGCCTGCAAGCAGATGGGGATATTCTTCTTCCACCCCGGCATGGTGTCTGCTC
>NW_011494735.1:6274946-6284001 GCF_000754665.1 Bison bison bison | reverse complement strand
CTAGTCCCTCCTCCCGCCGCTCTCCCCCCGCCCGTGCTGTCGCCCCCTCCCCCAAGTTGAGACTTTTCAGCTACAGATTCGCTAACTTTGCCCTCGACTAAGAGAAATCTCAACTTTCGGATGGTCAGCGCCGGGCCCGGAATACATTTTCTGCTGGGGTGGGAAGGGTGTGAATAGAGAACCTCCTTTGTTTTAAATGAAGCCGGGAGATTTAATCGCAGTCTTTAAGTATCAGAAGGATTTTATGAACAGGTTTTATGATTAGTTTCTTCCCCTTGTCATAGGCTCATAGAATATCCGTGCAAGAATGAATTAGGGGGGAAGGGGCAGCTTTTCAATAGAGCCTGGAAGATTCCGCCCAGACTTGGGGGCGCTGGCTTGTGATTTCAAAAGAACAGTGCTAGGAGGGGCTTCTGACAATCTTTCTGATGCCACTTGGCAATTGTCTGTCCTGCAGGGTTAGGACATCCATCTGCCCCGAGGCTGGGGTTCTGGCTAGATAACACCTAAGTCTTCACCTCCTGAGTGTCTGATGGGGACTGAAGAATTCGGGGCCCCTGAGGCAATAACTACTGGTTTGTAGTTGTCAGAGACCAACCACTGCACTACTAGGACTCTTTCTGCCGAGCAGTTTATTTTGGCCTCTGAAGGAAGTGCAGTTTGTCCTCCCAAATTGAGGACGTTGGCTCTCGACAGACTTCTCTCTCTCTCTCTCCTCGGAGACATAATAATACAGCCAGAGGAAGGTAATAACCACAAAAGACAGAAAGATAGAATCTTTTTTCCCCTGCGGCTGCATAAGCAGTCTTATCAAGCTGGGATGTTTGCTCCTGCTGCTGCCCCCTTGGCTGGGTGGCTGTCTGTCATTACAGAACTGCCAAGCTGCCAAAGACAAGTGGCTGTCACTCCTAAACAAAGGAGAGGCCCAGGCCCAGGCACCTCAGTGAGTAATGGAATTGAAGGGCTAAAGAAGACCAGAGTCAAACCATCCCTGGGGTTATCAGTAGAAATCCTGTCTGAGCTGCTCAAATCTTCCTTCCAGACTCTTTGAGAAGTAAAATCCGGAAAATCAATATGAATGTTGCACCTGTCACCCTTAAATGACCGACTCTCCATCCTGAAATTAACAAGATTCCTTGGGTAGTTTCCTCTTGTCCGACTCTTATTTCAAGATCGAGTCTCAGCAGTCTTAAGTGAAGAACAGCATTTGTCATGGATTATCCCAAAGGGACAATGGAGAAGGAAATGGCAACCCACTCCGCTATGCTTGCCTGAAAAATCCTGTGGACAGAGGAGCCTGCTGGGCAATAGTCCACGGGGTCACAAAGAGTTGGACATGACTTAGCAGCTAAACAACAAAAGGGAAAGCCCTAACCAGAACTGCAAGTCTGTACACAGGCAAAGACTTAGGCTTTGACGACATAGAAATGACTACAGCATTGGCATGCTTGCTTTTTGTTTTAATTGCATGTTACATAGCATTTTATATGTATGTGGTTGCTCTAACAAGCATAATTCCAGAAGACATACTCAATAAGGTAGGGACTAAACCATATTCTTATATTGCAATCAGTGGTACGGTTATCCTGCCAAGATGAGTGATAGATTACAGTTGCTAGAGAGTTCCAGCTCACAACTGTTAAAATAATAGTATTTTAATTGAGGTAGACAAAATTCCTACCATGTGTTAGACTCTGAGCTAAAAGCCAGAGATATAAGAGGAAATTGATGTTTAGTAATGGAAGATCAAATTCATACATATTACTTCACAGATTATACAACTGAGACTGGCAAAGAAGCTCTTTAAGAATGGATTCCTATCTTCCCCAACCTCAAAGTACTTATTGTCTCAACTCATATTCAGTAATATCCAGTGCCTTGTATCATCTTTGTATGTACATCTAAGTCATCAGTTGGGCTCTAAGCTCTGCAGGGGGAAATAGGTCTTTTCTCTTTGCATCTCCAGAGCCAGTGATGGTAATGTCTCAGTCAATGATGGTAGATGATAATGGCATTTAACCTCACTTGGGCTACCTTCAGCATGTTATCTAGGGAAAATAGGCCTTGACACTTTGAAATCACTTGGTAATTTCAAACCAAAAAAAAAAACTAAATCATTTAAGACTTGAGGCTGATATATTTTGTTCCATTGCCCAAAGCCACATCATATTCAAAGCATTATATTTAAAAACCTACTCCAAGGAAGTTGCAGTCCTATTGGGACCTTTATGGAAGAGATATCTACCAACCAGTAGGACATAAGATTGGAGAAGGCAATGGCAACCCACTCCAGTACTCTCGCCTGGAAAATCCCGTGGACGGAGGAGCCTGGTAGGCTGCAGTCCATGGGGTCGCTAAGAGTCAGACACGACTGAGTGACTTCACTTTCACTTTTCACTTTCATGCATTGGAGAAGGAAATGGCAACCCACTCCAGTGTTCTTGCCTGGAGAATCCCAGGGATGGGGGAGCCTGGTGGGCTGCAGTCTATGGGGTCGCACAGAGTCGGACACGACTAAAGCGACTTAGCAGTAGCAGCAGCATGATATTTATCAGAAACCACCCTCCATTACAATTGTTTGTGTTCATGTGTTACTTTCTTGCCTGGAGAATCCCAGGGACGGCAGAGCCTGGTGGACTGCCGTCTATGGAGTCGCACAGAGTCAGACACGACTGAAGTGACTTAACAGCAGCAGCAGGCCATAAGATATATTATTTTTCTTCTTTTCTAAATTTGAAAGTCAGACTTCAACTACAACTTTGAATTTGCCATAAAGTTCATTTGGGTTTTTCTGTACGATACTGTGGAAAAACATGAACGAACCTTTTGGCCAACCCAGTACAACTGCATTGCCTGTTTCTAGACATTAGCTCACTTAAATTAAGAATTTATGCTCCTTTTCTGAACATAATTTCTTCCAAGTTTTCTATGCACTTTCAATAGCTTTGCAGTCTGTGTTTACAGAAATCAAAGGTTAATTTAAATTAATTGTTTTACCTTGACTGGTACACAGTTGAATGCACAGTCCATAAGACACACTCCTAAACATGGCCTCAGTTGATCTATTTTTCTGTTTACAATTTTCAAAGTAAAGTGAAGAAGAGACGTGTTCTCCCACTACTAGTGCCTCCCTCACCTGGTAGAAAAGAAACACAACCTGTAAGCCAAAGGCTTTAATTTGACTGCTTAATCACTATTTCAAGCTTATGTGGATGCACTCAGTTCATTAAAGAAATTTGGAAATGTGTGTGATGCAGAGAGTACACAGCTGCCCTTCTGTTTCCTTTGTACTCTGACAATTGAGCTTCCAGTCTCCTGCTCACAGGGCCTTTCACACTAACAGAGTGTTACGACTTCTTGGGACTGAATTTCATGAGTTTGAGGAGTCCCCCAGGAGATGTAAAACCCCAGCTGTTATTCTGGATTGGCTCCAGGGCCTAAAAACGGCCACAATATATTTTTTTAATCGTGCATTGACTTTTATGAACACAAACGCTGCATGCTAAACAGCCACCTGAACGTTTCGATACTGCTACCAGAATGCAGCGATTCTTTTCTATTGCATGCAGTGAATGTGAAAACTCTTTTAACACCTGCTATGCACTCCTAGTGGGTACCGAGGATTCTTTTAGATGTTGTTAACTCACTTTTAGCTGCAAAACCCTCTTTGAACGTTTAAAATGAAAGAGGAAGATTCCTTGGCTAGTTTATCTTCCTAGGGAAAAAAACAGGGCAGAAAGCAAACAGAATGAATCCAGGTGGATATTACTATAAAATCTTCAATTAGGAGAATGTTATGGGGAAAGGGGAAATGGGCAAGAAGCAGCAGCTCTAACATGAGTAATTTAAGTAAGGCACATGTGAAAGCCAAATCAAAGTTCATTCACAAAAAACTTTAGAATGTATTTTTAAATGACAGTATGGGCTTCCCTTGTAGCTCAGTCGGTAAAGAATCTACCTGCAGTACGGGAGACCTGGGTTCAATCCCTGGGTTGGGAAGATCCCCTGGTAGAAGGAAATGGCAACCCACTCCAGTATCTTTGCCTGGAAAATCTCATGGACACAGGAGCCTGGTGGGCTGCAGTCCATAGGGTTGCAAAGAGTTGGCCACAACTGAGCAACTAACACTTATGGGTCTCAGCAGTTGGAACTATTAGTCGTTAATTTTATGTGTCACCTTGACTAGACTACTGGATGCCCAGATATTTGGTCAAACATTATTTCAGGTATGTCTGTGAGTGTGTTTTGGATGAGGTTAGTGTTTAAATCCATGGACTGAGTAAAGCAGATGGCCCTCAGCTAATCAGCTGAAGGCCTGAAATAGACAAAAAGGCTGACCATCCCCAGAGTAAGAGAGAATTCCCTCCCACCTGACATTCTTTGAAGTAGGACATCAGATTTTTCCTGTCCTTGGACTCAGACTGAAACTTCACCTCTATCTGAATCTCAAGCCTCCCAGTCTTTGGACAGGAATTGCATCATTGGTTCTTCTGGTCCTCAGGCCTTTGGACTCGGACTAGAACTATAGCATCAGGTCTGCTGGGTCACCGACTTGCTGACTGCACGTCTTGGGACTTGTCCCCTTCCCTAAGTACATAAGCCACTTCCTTAGACTAAATCTCTTTATAAACACAAACATACAGGGATATACACACAGAGACACACATACATACACACAGACACAAAAACACACACACATACCCACATACTTACATATACACACAGACACACACATACCCACTACGATTCTGTTTCTCTGGAGAAACCTAATACAGAGATCTAGGTTCAACTCTTGCCTCTACCACGTAATAGCTCTATGCTGCTGCTGCTGCTAAGTCGCTTCAGTCGTGTACAACTCTGTTCGACCCCATAGATAGCAGCCCACCAGGCTCCCCCGTCCCTGGGATTCTCCAGGCAAGAACACTGGAGTGGGTTGCCATTTCCTTCTCCAATACCTGAAAGTGAAAAGTGAAAGTGAAGTCACTCAGTCGTGTCTGACTCTTAGCGACCCCATGGACTGCAGCCTACCAGGCTCCTCTGTCCATGGGAGTTTCCAGGCAAGAGTACTGGAGTGGGTTGCCATTGCCTTCTCCGTAACTCAGGGCAATTTATTTAACCTTTGTGTTCCTGTATGTTTGAAATGTAATACCTATATGGCAATGTGATGGTGAGGATTAAATGAGCTGATACTTAGACACTTAGCACAGCACTTAAAATGTAGTTAATTATAGTTGGAAAAATAGGAATACATTGGTTAAAAAAGAAGTTATGGAAAGCAAACTCTTGAGATTTGTGGGCTCAGCTTCAAAGAGTAGAAGAACTCTCTGAAATGGTATGTAAATTTTTGTATGTATGTTTATGATTCCATCCTCCCACACCTCCTTGCCACACAGGCACATACACACTTGGGGATACAATAACATCTATAGTTCCTATCAAGTTCTCACAGGAATGTCTAATCCAAAAAAGAGAATAAAGTTCCCTGAAAAGAATGAGAGGAAGACTCCATAATAGAATTAACTTTTGGTTTTGCTAAAGAAAAGCACTGATTCAAAAGAGATTATTTTTCCTAAATTAGCTTTAGGATTATGACACTGAAACTCCCATCTTCTCTTTCCCTTCGCATTCAAACTTTTCACAAAGTCATCCATTCTGCTGACACCCAAGTTTGCAGTTCTGATTCACTCCTAAACTAATTCCAATTTCTCTCTGAAAAAAAGGCATGATCATCACTTCAGGCCTGTAGGGCGAAAACCAGAGGAATATTTGACTCCGTCCCAAATCCCTAGTTGGTAACAAGTTCTTTCAAATCTACCTTTGAAATTATTCTTGGATCTCTCTCCTTCCTTTCCATAAACATTGCCCTGATTCTTGCCACTATTATCGCTCAACTGGACAATCCCCATAGTCTCCTTCACGTTTACTTCTTCAGCCTCTCCTTGCTCCAGATAATACTGCTACCACCTTTGTGGCTTCGCTTTGAGTAAAATGACCTACTTTCTTTCTGCTGTCTCAAGTCTTCCAACAATTCTTCATATCTATTTCAGTTTGTCTTCAGCCACAACTGCTCCCCACATATGCTTGCCCTACCTTCCTTCCTTCCTTTCTCCTTTCCTTTCTTCCCTCCTTCCCCTCCTTCCTTTCTTGAACTGCCCCCAGTAGCCCTCTCTTCTTTGCATCACTTCCATTCGCTAAACATATCATCTGCTTCCATACTTTTATATCTTTGCTCATTAGAACTAAAAGAGTTTGCGTTTCTGAGATTAAGAGAAGTTGCCTTACAACTAGTATGTGCTGTGGACATAATTTGAACCCAGGGGTATTGGGCCCTAGAGTTTATTATCTTTCCACCCACCATGTAACTATATGCAGTTTCATTTCAATTCAAAGCAATATTGTTTGTATCTTTCAAGGTCCATTCATATTCTACTTCTTCTTTGGATCTTGATTTCTCTAAGTTCCCAACCCCCTTGTATTATCATATTTTCCTGGTAATAGTGTTTACTTGCAAGTTATGTTGTGTAAGTCTAATCTATCTTATTGTACTCTAAGTTTTTATAGGGAAGTATATGTTAGGCAAGTTAATTCTGGAGTAAAGTAGTCCAGGTTCAAATCCATCTGTGTGGTTGTTGGTAATTACTTTCTTCTCCCTGTCTTTGTTTCCTTATCTATAAAATAAAGATAATAATAAAACCAATCTCATACTGTTGTTGGATGGATTAAATGAGTTAGTGCATGTCAAGCATTTAGACCAGTACTTGGCATAAAGGAAGAAATGAATTTCCATTGTTATTATTATTATTATCATTATAGGGTGAGAAATGTGGCTTATTCTTCTTGGCATTACTGCAAGCATCAAATACTGCACCTCGTAATGTGCACCCAATGGATGCTTGCTGAAAAGATGAATATTAAAAATAGCTTTCATTTCCTAAATAAGTCTCCAATGATCATGAAGACCTGGACCGTAAATGTGCTAGTAATGGAAATTTTACTTATTTCAACAAGGCTTGACAATATTTCTAGAAGAAATCTTTTAGGTCAGAATGGAGAGTAATGACTTTTTATCATTTTTACTATTATTATGAAAAAAGCCAACATATGTAATCTAATGGAGGACTAGACATAAATAAGCATTTCATCAAGAAAATTAAATAGATTCGTCCTACCTTCATGACAAAAATCTTCTAATAATAAATTCAGGTTTAGCCCCCTGAGTATCTAAAAAATTAGAGCAGTGAGGTGATTAAGGAAACTGCAGAGGGAAAATTAAGGTAGCTAGCAAAAAAAAAAAAAAATAGCTAGCTACATCTAGTATAATTTGGCGAAGTGATAACTAAGAACTCTCTTGGTTAAAATTCATGGATTTAGGAAAGGAGTGAGAGTTGGACCATAAAGAAATCTGAACGCCAAAGAATTGATGCTTCTGAACTGTGGTGTTGGAGAAAACTCTTGAGAGTCCCTTGGACTGCATGGAGATCCAAAGGGAATCATTCTAAAGGAAATCATTCCTGAATATTCATTGGAAAGACTGATGCTGAAGCTGAAGCTCCAATACTTTGGCCACCTGATGTGAAGAATTGACTCATTGGAAAAGACCCTGATGCTGGGAAAGAGTGAAGGCAGGAGGAGAAGGGGATGACAGAGGATGAGATGGTTGGATGGCATCACTGACACGATGGACATGAATTTGAGCTAGCTCCGGGAGTTGATGATGGACAGGGAAGCCTGGTGTGCTTCAGTCCATGGGGTCGCAAAGAGTTGGACATGTCTGAACGACTGAACTGAACTGAGGAAAGGAGTAAATACCAAAACGAGAAAGAAATTATTTATCATGCTGGCAGGTGATAAGTAAAAATAAAAGAAATGTAAGGAAAGAGTAGGTTGATTAAGAGGCAAGCTTTAACTTGTACATACTGCTGGTGAATAGAGAATAGCAGTGGTTAGCAAACGCTGTGTGCCTGCATAGTCTAGTAGTTAGTGTACAGGTTGATGACATTTTAGAAAGTCATTTTAGAAAGCAATTTGACAATGTATAGGAAGTGCAAACTGCATATCATTTTGCCTAGTTAGGCAAACTTAGAACTCTGTCTTAAGGAAATTATCAAAGATGTGGACAAAGGTTTACACTCAAAGATGTTTATCATATTTTAATTTATGATGGCAAAAAAATCGGAGAGGTCCTGAATGTGCAATAATAGGGAATTGTTTACATAAATTATATTGAATGCTGTATAGCTCTTAAATATCATTAATTTTTTTAAAAGATCATTAATTTAAAAGGTAGCAATAAGTTCTAATGATATAAAGTTCAGCAAAAAAGAAGGTGCATATACCATATTTTATAGATTCTAAGAGGCATGTGTGTGCTCAGTTGCTCATTCATGTCTAACTCTGTAACCTCATGGACTGTAGCCTGGGAAGCCCCTCTGTCCATGGAATTTTCCTGGCAAGAATACTGGAGTGGGTTGCCACTTCATACTCCAGGGAATCTTCCAAACCCAGGGATTAAACCCATGTCTCTTGTGTCTCCTGCATTGGCAGGCAGATTCTTTATCATTGAGCCAACAGGGAAGCCCTCTAAGATGCATAGTTTTTTTGTATTTTTACATATCTAAGGTCATTGTGTTTCTTAAAGGTTCATTGCTTGTACGTGTATATTAAAACTTACAGCTAGGGGATACCAACTTAAAGGCATGTTCTAGAACAGTTTCAAAAAATGCTGCATCACCAATAGGCTAGCAGAAACAGAAGATAACGGTGTAAAAAAATACAAATATTAAAAAGTCTGAATCACAGGGTGAATCATGAGTTGGTGTTTGAATATTAAAAAGTTTTAGAATACCTAGCCAATCAATTTCACTTATTTTTATTTGTATAAGATCAAAATATTTGAAAGAAACCTATGTGTAGAGGATTTTTTCAACAAGTATAAAATAATAATCCTAAATCGTTAAGCATTGCGTCATTTTATCAGCAATTTCTCTTGTTTCTTAATAGTACATAAAATAGAAGTCCTTATAATATAATAGGTGTAGCCTACTACATTAATAAA
>NW_011494735.1:6261551-6274846 GCF_000754665.1 Bison bison bison | reverse complement strand
AATAATACTTACATATAGTGTAAATCTAGCTTTTTTAGGGGAGACTAGCTGTGTCAAAATATGTTCTCTCTGGATATTAACATTAATCTGTGAATTTTATTCTCTTTTTATACATTTTTTTTTCTAAAGGGCAATATTACATTTTAAATAGGGAAATATTAGTAAATACTATTTTAAAAAACAATGATGAAAGCAAATGGTTGAAGACAAAATTTTTTTTCCAGTTACTCTGGAATTGGAATATCTATCAGCAATTCTATAGTAAATAAGCCAAAAAATTGTATTTGAGAAGTTTGGGTTTCATTTTCTCTTCTGCCAGCCTAGCCATTTTACAAACAGTTTGAGTTTTCTAGAATTTTCCTATTCTCATGTGTAAGAAATACCCAATAATGCTCACTCACCTACTTCAAAGTAGCAGGGAGTGAACATCCAGAATGAAACAAATAGATCATATCATAATTACAGTGAATCCTAGCAAAGAACATGAACAAGGCATTTTGTGAAGGCAAATCTAGCTCTCCTTTAACTTATGACTAAGCAGCATCCGTCTCTGTGCTAACTGTGGGGTCCAGACCAGCCAATCTACTGCAATCCCCAGGAACACCAACCTCAGATCAGTTTCTGTCTTATGTACCAAAAGACATTAAAAAAAAAAAAAATGCCCCTTAGCGATTTGTAAGCTTCTTTATTTTTACAACCCAAAAATTTTAGTCTCAGCGTTGAATGCAAAGTGCCTGACACATATGTATTATGCATGTATGAGCATTTGTTTATATTCTCTTTGACTTTTAAAAATCTGTTCAATGAGCCTTTTTATTCCATACTTATTATATACGATGTTTCATTAAGATCCATGGATAGAGTCGCTCCTAGTTTATATTTACATTATTTAAGCCCTGCAAGTGATATTTGCTACTGGTTATGTAAGTGGAAAATAACTTCTGAGATTTATGACATGATTTTCCTTCTTGTGCTTGGTGACTGGGTTGCCTCCTGCTTTTTATTTATGCCCTGAATGAAAATCAGCCCTTCCTTTTGCCCACCCACAAAGTAGCCTAAGCTTTAAGAAACAGTGCGACTGGAAATGAAGGCCGGGGTAGACATAACTGCACTTAGCTCAGAATGACAATAGCTTCCTCCTAGAAACCATGAGGCAGTTCAGCTTCCAAGAAGAAATACCAGCCTGCTTTCTGGAAGTGAAGGAGCAAGAAGTCCCAGAGCTTGACCTAGAAGCTACCCAAGCCCTGTATTTGCAGTCAGCCCTAGAGGACTTCAGAAAGGGCCTTTACTCTGGAAATGCTATAGATGATTAAACGGCAGACAAAGGAAGTGTTTTAGTTTCTGAAGGAACAATAGACTAGGTGAACACCAAAATATGGGACTGTCTACAGCCACCTTGAAGTCTAATGAGAAGTAGCAAATTGCAAATCAGTCTGTTGGGACTGTTGTGTGTGAGAGAAATATCTCCTCCATGCGATCCTTGCAAAAAGAGAAAAGTATAAAGAAGATAAAGATGTTTCAAAACAACCCCTCTCAGTTCACTGTTATTAAATGAGCATTATTACATGATAATCCAAATGAAGCCAGAAACAGCAAATCAGAAAACTAAACTAAAGCTAGAATGAAAACAGAACTACCCCTACGTGAAACGACATGATGGCATCCTCTCAGGATCACAGCTGATCTTTTCAGCCCCCAAACAAAGTGAATTTTATCAAGCCAGCAACACCATTGAACTTGTACTTCAACAAAGTACAGTCGACATGCTACTAGTGAAACATTGACAAGACTATCATTTTGTTCATTAGTTCTATTTTAAACTCATTTCACAATTTCGATAACTAGTATTTTATTCTTCCTAGTCATATTCAGAGCAGCCTGAAAGAAATTCTACTCTGAGGCTGCCCCTAACTTTTGAAATTCTGACCTTTCTCAGCATCCACTTTTCCATCACTATTCTTTTTATCCGTGGAGACTTCCATATTGTCACTTCAAAACACAGACCTCACCTCCTCTCTACCATCTCCAGACTACACCTGTCTCAATTGTGAGCTCTGCTTTCTAACTCACAATTGACAAATCTGATAAACAAATCCATGCTACTGTGCTAACATACTATCAGTCACTACTGTGCAAAGGTTTCCTATCCTCTTTTCCCTTCTAGGAATTTTTCCTGGGGCCTTTTATTTATTTTTTATTTTTATTTTTATTTTTTTTCCTGGGGCCTTTTAAAGAATGCCTTATTTCAGTAACATGGGGACAGACCTGGAGAATATGATACTAAGGGAAGTCAGTCAGACAGAGAAAGACAAATATTATATGATATCATTTGTATGTGGAATCCAAGCAATATGATACAAATGAACTTATTTACAACAGAGAAACAGACTCACAGACATAGAAAACAAAGTTATGGTTACCAAAGAGAAAGGGGGAAGGGATAAATTGGAGTACAAAATTAATAGATGTGCACTACTATATATAAAATATAAAAACAAGGATTTACAGTATAGCACAGGGAACTGTATTCAATATATAATAATAAACTATTATAGTGTAAAAGAATAAAAAAGTATAAATATATACATATATATAATCAAATCATTTTTCTGTATAGCTGAAACTAACACAATATTGTTAATCATTTATACTTCAATAAAAAAAGAAAAAAGATGACTCATCTCAAAGAGGTAGTGTTAGCAGTGTGAATTTTAGGTAAGATATGAGACTTACGGGGGAAAAAACCAGAAAGCCCTTTGGATATTCTTCAACTCAGAGCACAGAGGGATGGTGTCACAAGGGTTGTAGCTGATGCATTCGACTATTATATTATGGATGATTCTGCAACAGTTCTGTCTGGAGCTGCAGAGCAGTGGATTCAGCATTAGGTTAAATCCTAGAAAGCCATGTAAAGTGACTTGCATTTTCATGTCTATACCAAAGGTTAAAACATTTGAACTCTCTATTTAATTGGCATATATTTAAACTTTTCTCACAATGGTAAAAGAAAGGCTTTAGGCATTAAGCTGCTGCTGTGTAGATCCTAAATGTCTGAAAAATTCATTAAAATAGCACTTGAATTTTGACAGAGTTGAACTACTGGGAAAATTAATTGATTGTTTCTTACCCGATTTGGAGAAGTCATTAAGGTTTTTATGGTTTATGGAAAATTGAGAATTGAAGCACACTGAAATCAATATGTTATCTGATGTACAGAGAAAATGACACTTTAGATGAAAGAAAGCATAAGCAACTCCTTGGAGCTTTTTCTTCTTTTCTCCTGATTTGACAAGCGTATTTACATAGAGCTTCTATATTTACTTGTATTCAAAGTCCTTAGTCAGTCATTTCATTGTGTTGTACATTGTGAAGACAGAATAATGAAGTCTGAGAAATGAATCACTGCATTTTATAATCTGTTCTTTTCTGGCTATTTCAAAAAAAATATTAGGGGCATAATGCAAAACATCAGAAATATTCATATAGGTCTCTGCATTTTGTAATGAATTTTAACAAGAAATTTTTAATTGGGCTTACATGATGGGGGCGATGGAAAATACTTCAAATATTCTGTATTGTGTTTATATGCATTTTGGATAAAACTATCATGATTTGTAGAAATAATGAGCAATGAATTGGATACTGGCTGATGCTACAGGTAAGAATTTAGGAGCTCATGCTGTAAGATTAAACTAGACTTAGAAAAAAAAAAACGACTGGTAAGGGGAATATCACCATGTAATTTGTCTTTAGTTTATTTCATCTTTGAAATATGTTCTCTCTGATATACATATCAGTAATCCTGGAGGTAGGAGGGGGAAAGTCGGCCTTACTTTGTTTTTGCAAATGCTGAATGGGTTGAGGATTTTAAGAATAGGTACTTTTACATTTATCTACTTCCACCATCTCTGTTCCAGAAAGAAAATGATACTTTCCTTTTTGAATATTCATTGATGCTTCTAAACTCCTTAAGCCTCAGACTGACCCTTTCCTTCCTAAAATCACTTCCAATTCACCATGCTTCTACACAGTCCTATCCACAGTGGACCGTGGCAGCATGTGATATGGAAGGGAACGCGTAAAAGTGTGTTTAGTGATAAAATACTTGCTAACATCAGCCTTATCTCAGAAGCACATAGCAAATAAAGTAGCCTTATATGTAGTATATTGGTTATGTTGGTTATATTGGTTATGTTGGATACCTGAACACCAAGATGGCTGTGTAGTAAGACTTTACCCTGCTGCAGCTGCTGCTAAGTCGCTTCAGTCGTGTCCGACTCTGTGCAACCCCAGATATGGCAGCCCACCAGGCTCCCCCATCCCTGGGATTCTCCAGGCAAGAACACTGGAGTGGGTTGCCATTTCCTCCTCCAATGCATGAAAGTGAAAACTGAAAGTGAAGTCGCTCAGTCGTGTCCAACTCAGCGACCTCACAGACTGCAGCCTTCCAGGCTCCTCCATCCATGGGATTCTCCAGGCAAGAGTACTGGAGTGGGGTGCCATTGCCTTCTCCAAGACTACACCCTAGACCAGGTATTTTGAGGTAATCAAGTAATTGCATAACTGTGTTCTCATTACATTAGCATTTGATACTTGACATGTTCAGTATTCCCTGGAGAAGGGAAAGGCCACGTGCTCCAGTATTCTGGCCTGGAGAATTCCATGGACTTGTGTAGTCCATGGAGTCACAAAGAATTGGACATGACTGAGAGACTTTCACTTCATTTCACTTCATGTTCAGTATTCACTTATTTATAGTTTCATACTTTACCCAATTGGGTTAACCATTGTTTTCACTATTCGAAAATCAAAAATCCCTAGGGAATATACCATGACTAGAGAACTCTTTAAATACCCTTTATTAAACTGTATTCCAAACTTCTTTCTTTGGCAGTTTTATTAATAAAGTCTGTGGAAAATCATTAATTCATTAAGAAATAAGTGCCCATCCAAATGAAACCAGGATGCCTGTTTGTCAGCATCTCATGGTTGTCAGTCTGGTGTACAGCCCTTTACCTGGTCTTTACACTGTCAGCTTGTGAGTGACTAACCCCTGCCTTTTCCACAGCCAATTTATCCTCTTATTTGTTCCCATGATAAGCATCTCTGAACATGTTTGAATAATTTGCTCAGAGGAAGGCTTTCTGTTGTAGTAGAAGGCTAGCAATTTTTATTGTTTCAATTGTTGCTCATGAGAATATAATTTATTAAACTTTATCTACTAAACCAAGATTAAGAATTTCTCATTCATGTTTATACTACTGTTATAGATTTATTAAGACACCAAAAAGAAAAGAAATCTTTTCAAAAGACTCATTATAGCATATATTCCCTAAAAGGGGAAAACTGTTAACCAAAGTATAGATTGGGGTCAAGAGCTTTGTGTTATTATGGTTTTCCCATCTGATCTGTTCAGTGATCCCAATCATTTGACATAAGCACCAACCAGTGCTCTTTTCTGAGCAGTAATTTTTTTTTATCCTTGCCTCTGAGTTTAATCCTACAGACTCTGAGACCACTGTGGTGTTTTTCTTTCTTCTCTTACTGAGATTACACTTCCCACTCCTAGAAAGAGAACCTTTGGGTCAAGGTGGCATGATCTCTGTGAAGTTCACATTAAAACATACCTGAGGTATGTAAAACATTAACTTAATAACATCATGACATAATCAGAGATTGATTTTTTGCATTTTGACCAACTAGCAAGCAGCTTGGCAAGTAGAAATTGCATGGAGATTATGGAGACAGAAGAAACCAGATGGGGAGTTGGCCTTTGGAAGGCAGACTTAGTGTGTAAAGGTGGAAAGGGTCCCTGGACAATAGGCAGGGAGACACTGCCCAACTAGGAGACGGGGAGTCAGCCAATGCTGAAGGGCCACTCCAGAGACTAACCCCATCCATCACAATTCTGAGACTACTGTTTCCAAGCAGCTCTTTAAATAAAATATCCAGTCTGCAGCAAAAAGGGCAAAATATATTCACTACAACATTACAACTTTCCTGAGAAGTATTTTTCCCCCAGCTCCAGAGGTTTTGTTTTGTTTTGTTTTTGCAGCTTTGGAGTTGATTTCAATTCTGATAGCAATATCAGTAGACTGCCTGACTTCTAATCGGATAAAAATCATTGGTATTTGCCAGAACCAACATCAGGGGGAACATCATCAACCTGCTCTCCCTTGATCCACTCTGAAGGCACTGATGAGTAAGAAGCCTTTATACTCTCAGGCTCCTTCAAAGTGCAGACAGTGAGAAAGATGGAAAACACAGTAACCCTCATGGGTGGGCAGATAAACTTAAGGAATCAAGGACAACCAATAGCTACCTCACACCAGTCCCATTTGAAATTCTTTCCTATAACAGGTCATCTTTTTTTTTTTAATTGGAAAAACTTGAAGATGAAAAATAGAAATTTAAGAATAGCGAGTTCACATTAAATGTGTAAATAAGGTAGAAAGAGTAACACAGTGGTCAACAGGATAGAATTCAACAGAACTGCAATGGAATCCCAGTTCTATCACATACTGTCTATGTAAACTTGAGCAACCTTATTGAGATTCTGTTTTTCTGCTGTAAAATGGGGCTAGTAACAGTACTTATACTTTGGGGAATATAATAAGTACCCCATAAGTTAGCTGTTACTAATTTTTTAATTAGATGATACTAGTAAATTCTACTAGAATTTACTTCCGTGATTTAAAGGTTTTAAACATTGCAGTTATAGAGAGAGCTACCATGGAACAGTTTAACAAATAAGTTATAATCAAGGAACCATATGTCTACAAGGCATTTAGTGCTGGGACAGTTGCTTTATGAATACAAAAGAAATATAATTCCTATTTTTTTCCTTTATATGATATACCTCTTTGTTAGAGAGATAGACTAACTTGTGAATTTCTGTACTATTTATTTAAAAGCTCAGTTTTGGTACAGATGATTATGAAATTACATGTAAAACAATCATGCAACATAGTCCTTAGTCTTCCAAAGCCTCAAAACAATTATATGTAGGGATCAACTAATGTAAATAATAAAATCAAGGCAGAAGTTGCTGTGAAATAGTAGCCTGTTCAGTTTTGCATTTCTGAATTTTAATTTCTTCATTGTATAAACTGATAGTGAAAGTGAAAGTCGCTCAGTTGTGTCCAACTCTTTGCAACCAGGGACTATATAGTCCATGGAATTCTCCAGGCCAGAATACTGGAGTGGATAGCCTTTCCCTTCCCCAGGGGATCTTCCCAACCCAGGGATAGAACCCAGGTCTCCCCCAAAATGCAGGCGGATTCTTTATCAGCTGAGTCACAAGGGAAGCCCGTAAGCTGATAGAGCACCATTTAAATTTTGCAATGGGTCATATGCAGATCTGTCCTACTACTGGTGCAGTGAATTCAGACTGAAAGGGGTGGACTCATTTCCATGTTTTGTGTATCAGCTAAGTCCTTCTTACTGGACAGAGACCTAATTAGCACAGACAGACAAGTTAGGAGAAGGTGATGCTCTTGGCCTGTTGGGGTTCCTATGTGCAACCGGACCAAAGTAGTCAGGTAGGCAGCAGAAACATATTTCTTTGGACCTCTTCCTTATACATCCCCCAGGCTCAACACTGCTACATGATGATATGCAGTACCTATTTAAAAGTGATTATGACTACCTTAAAACAATGACAAATATTGGGAGAGGGGTTTTCCAGGCTTTATCTTGAAAATCACCCTACTCCTAAGATGAAGAGGCAGAGGGGATTATAGAACTGAGAGGCTGACACAGGCTTGCTTCTATGGGAACATTTTCTGTATTCCAGAATGAAGGCTAGAATTGCCTGACTCTAGGAGGTACTGCCTGGGAGTTATTTGTTTCATGGTTCAAAAGTTTGTTTACTGAGTTTTTGTTCTGATAAGGATCTGAAAGTCTGTTTTACTTTGGAATGAATGGCAAGTCTAACTTGAATTTTTTATTATTTGAGTTGTGCTGCAAGAGGTCAAAAATGAGACTATCACTGATACATGGAGAAACATACAACTATTTTCTGTAAAATTGCTAAACTTATCTCTGGTTTAAAGTAATCTTCCTGGAACACAACACACACACACATATAACTTACTCTATTTTTGTCTATATATTTTGCTTCACTTAACAAAAGTAAAGAGGGGTGGGCAGTTTGAAGGAATCAGTAATTCTTATCTAAGTCAGGTCAGTTTTTCCATACCATTTTTACTTTGACAAATAATGTAACAGTCACTTCCAAGAGTAAAGAATTTCTAAGAATACTACCTCCTTTGGTAAAGACAGTGTTGGGAGATAGGAAGTGGATACAGAGTAACTCAGAACTTCAGAAGAAGCCTGATATGTTTTCAGTCCTGGCTGATGGAATTCATGTAACTATTTTGCTGTAATACCTTCTATAGATATGTCAAATCTGATTTAAGATATTTCATATCTAAATAAATCATATCTTATTTAGATGGGAAAATTAAAATTATTGGTGCTTGAGGTTTTAATATCCATGTGAAATATATTGTGATTTCTGTTAAAATAAGAACAATGAGGCCTTCAGAATTTCTTACTACTGTTTGAATAGAATATTGGATATTGTGGCTTAGTCTTCTGACACTCAATGCAAGGACAGCATTTGGTTCATTTAAGCTCATAAGTGTCTGCACAGCATAATTAAAATTATATTTGAAAACTATTGTAGGGAAGAGAAGGGTAACACCAAATTTTTTAGAGAATAGTTATGGAATTCTTCACTTCTATTCTCAAAATAATACTCCATAATACTGTAACGGTTGGTTACATACATAAGATATACACACATGCACATACACACACACACACAATTTGAAGTGATAATATTGCCTTATGAAATATCCATTAAAACAGTTTTTCAAATATGTTCTTTTTTTCAGTTTTATTTATTTATTTATTTTTTTACCTTACAATATTGTATTGGTTTTGCCATACATTGACATGAATCCACTGTTTCCCATCCTGAATCAAATATGTTCTTTTAAATAACGTGTGTTATGTTTAAACACTTATTTTCAGATTTATGCATGCATATATTGATGTTTATTCATCTTACCTTTCCTTAAAAAAAAATAGATTGCATATTTAGGGAGGAATGTTGGTGAAGAGTGAGCTCCAACTTCATATTTGAACTTTCCCTAAAATACTGTGTTCACATTGAGGATTTACTTTGTAAGAAAGTGAAAATATTTTCAAAAGTCAAGTTATGCTTTTAAATATTAAATGTCACTTTTTGTAGGCATTTTTGGAAAGGGTGCTTCCTCTAGCAGCTAAAAATTAGGAAAAAAAGGCTAAAGTTAAGCCCATGACCATATTGTCATAAGACATGTTAGAAATGTTCACAACATCTTAAGTGAAAATAGACTGTCTGGTAATCTTCTGTTTTTCAGAGATCTTAATATTATATTTAAATAAAAGGAAGGATAAAATAAGGCACAAAGATAACCATCTTTTAAAAACATAAAATTTCTCTTTTCTTGTTAGGGGTAGATCAATGACAATAAAAAGGAAACTATCAGCAAAATATAATTTCCCCCAAATCCACATGTTTGATTTCATATTTCAGTTCAAAATACTTCCATATTTATTCCAAATTCTAGTCTCAATGTTGATCTTTTATAAGTGGTTTGAAACTACTAATTCTAAAAGGGAAATCAAACAGGCAGTCTACAATTTCAAAACTGAGAATATTTCTTGTAATAAAAATTTACATTGATTGTGAGTTATATTTGTTTTGTTTGTTACTTTTTATTATTAAAACACTTTCATAAAGCTGTTATTTCATCCATGCCCAGGAGGCAAGAGTTTAGCCCTCTATTGAATTAGTTCATCTAAAGGTCAACATTTTCTAATGGAATGAGACTTTTGTGTTATTCTCATTTAGGACTACAACTATATGACCTTTAAGAGCCTTTCCTACACTGTAATCTCTGAAGATTTTATTATACCTTTCCTTAAAATTAATGGCAAAAATCTTTATCAAATTTGTTGTGACATTCATTTTTATACTAGCTTAAAGCAGAATATGAAAATATTTGTGTCAACTATGGCTTTCTGTTGACATAACACAGATTTGCAACAATCTTGCAGGGGTCCCCAACCTCTGGGATCTAATTCCTGATAATCTGAGGTGGAGCTGATGTAAAAACAATAGAAATAAAAGGCCTAATAAACGTAACATGCTTGAATCATCCCGAAACCATCCCCCTGCCCAGTCCCTGCAAAAATTGTCTTCCACGAAACCAGGCCCTAGTGCCAAAAAGTCTGGGGACCACTGCTCTATAGAATTTTCCTGGTGTCTTTGGGTTGCTGTATGAGAAAAGGGAACAGTGGAAAGATTTCTGCTGGGAGAATCAGGTTATTGAACCTAAGTCTTTTTCCTTCCTTCCTTTCCTCTGCTTGTGCTCCCTTCCTCCTGTTATTACCTCTGAGGTGTAATATGTGCTCAGCAAGACTTCACAACAGCATAAGTGAGCACCTCTTAGCTCCTATGTGATTAGCCAATGAGCAGATGCACAGTTGCTTTGGCTTATATGAGGTTGTTGTAATCTAACTCCTGACTGACTCTCATTCAAAAGCTGTCGCTCAAGCTTCCCTGCTGGGTTTCCTCCTCACATTCCTCCCTTTGATCCCAGGTTTACTCAAACCTTCCTCACAGGCTCCCAGCTCTACTTCTTTAGTTCTGATTCAAAGTCCATTTCTCACTACAACCCCACCCCCAGTGCTAACTCACTGGCTCTGCTCTCTCCTTAATCTCCCCATCACTCCTGGACTTTCCATCCTCCCTGTCTCCTTACTTGCTGGAGAAAAATCTTTTAGGATTTTTTTTTACAGTTGATCGCTTTTTGTAACTTGATTAAATGTCTGTCCTTTGTCTATTAATACCTTCATAATTTCCCAATTTAGATTAGCATTAGCCCTTGCCTTTCCATTATCTGTAATTACATATCCATATTTATAGTCTAAAGAATGTTTAGCTATATATAAATTTATTAAATGTATTAAAGATACCCAAGTTTATAATGATACTTAAAAATACTCATGAGTCATCTTTGTAAACTGGTAACTAAAAGGAGGAGGAGAGACAGAATCAAGCATTTATCGTACTCTTAGCATCCTTTTACTAAAAGAACCATGGTTAGCTCACAGAAACCAAAGAGTTGATGAAGTCAAGTTCATTTGTTTCTTTTAATGAATCGCAGTTAATAAATGCAGAAGGGACACTAGAATTTAAATATCACCACTTCGTGATCCTTAATGAAATAAAGAATCTGGGCAATGATCATCAGTTGCTCCTGTATACATCTAAACCCACAGGTGGAAAACTAATGGAGAAGTTTACATAAAAAATTTCCTAAGCTGATCATAACAGAACCCACTGATCCAGTTTAACAATACAAAAGGGAATCAATTATACAGTCTGTGCCTCCTTGTGTGATGCAAAAAATTATACAACACTAACCGTAAAATACTCATAAAAAATTGAATGAGATTCTTATCAAGGCTTCTAGATCTGTCAATTTTATGGAAAAAAACAGGAGACAGAGGATATCCCAGGAAGGCAGTTAGCAAAATTCAGAATGTGGGAAATTCTACAGGGCAAAATATCTTTCTTCAACAAATTGCAAGAAAAAAAAGGAAAAGATATATGTATATTCCAAGGAACTTTAGAGACATATTAATGTGTAATATATGCTCCTGTATACATTAATGCAATAATGCATGTGCAATATTGGCTCCTGATTTGAACAAAGCATTGTAAACAAATGATCTCTTAGGCCAAATAATCAAAGAAATCTGAAGACTAGGAATTTTATAATATTAGGGAATTATGATTCATTTCTAGGTTTAATAAATGTTATTATTTCTTAAAGAAAGAATCCATATCTTTAAAAGATCAAAAATATTCATGAAAAAATGGGCAGAAGACCTAAACAGACATTTCTCCAAAGAAGACATACAGATTGCCAACAAACACATGAAAAGTTGCCCAACGTTGCTCATATTGCTGCTGCTGCTGCCAAGTCGCATCAGTCGTGTCCGACTCTGTGCGACCCCATAGACAGCAGCCCACCAGGCTCCCCTGTCCCTGGGATTCTCCAGGCAAGAACACTGGAGTGGGTTGCCATTTCCTTCTCCAATGCAGGAAAGTGAAAAGTGAAAGTGAAGTCACTCAGTCGTGTCCAACTCCAAGCGACCCCATGGACTGCAGCCCACCAGGCCCCTCCGTCCATGGGATTTTCCAGGCAAGAGTACTGGAGTGGGTTGCCATTGCCTTCTCCTGCTCATTATTAGAGAAATGCAAATCAAAACTACAGTGAGGCATCACCTCACACCAGTTAGAATGGCCATCATCAAAAAATCTACAAACAATAAATGCTGCAGAGGATGTGTAGAAAAGGGAACCCTCCTGCACTGTTGGTGGGAATGTACAAATGATACAGCCATTATGGAAAACAGCATGGAGATTGCTTCAAAAACTAGGAATAAATCTACCGTATGGCCCAACAATCCCACTACTGGGCGTATACTCTGAGAAAAACACAGTTCTAAAAGACCATGTGCCCCGGTGTTCATCGCAGCACTATTTGCAATAGCCAGGACATGGAAGCAACCTAGATGTCCATCAATAGAGGAATGGCCAAAGTGGTTGTGGTACATTTACATAATGGAATATTACTCAGCCAACTGACTCAGAATTTGAGTCAGTTGTAGTGAGGTGGATGAAATTAGAGCCTCTTATATAAGTTCAGTTCAGTTCAGTCGCTCAGTCGTGTCTGACTCTTCGCGACCCCATGAATCACAGCACGCCAGGCCTCCCTGTCGATCACCAATTCCCGGAGTTCACTCAGACTCACGTCTGTCAAGTCAGTGATGCCATCCAGCCATCTCATCCTCTGTCATCCCCTTCTCCTCCTGCCCCCCAATCCCTCCCAGCATCAGAGTCTTTTCCAATGAGTCAACTCTTCGCATGAGGTGGCCAAAGTACTGGAGTTTCAGCTTCAGCATCATTCCTTCCAAAGAAATCCCAGGGCTGATCTCCTTCAGAATGGACTGGTTGGATCTCCTTGCAGTCCAATGGACTCTCAAGAGTCTTCTCCAACACCACAGTTCAAAAGCACCAATTCTTTGGCGCTCAGCCTTCTTCCCAGTCCAACTCTCACATCCATACATGACCACAGGAAAAACCATAGCCTTGACTAGACGGACCTTTGTCGGCAAAGTACTGTCTCTGCTTTTGAATATGCTATCTAGGTTGGTCATAACTTTCCTTC
>NW_011494735.1:6239087-6261308 GCF_000754665.1 Bison bison bison | reverse complement strand
CCAGCTTGTGCTTCTTCCAGTCCAGCGTTTCTCATGATGTACTCTGCATATAAGTTAAATAAGCAGGGTGACAATATACAGCCTTGATGTACTCCTTTTCCTATTTGGAACCAGTCTGTTGTTCCATGTCCAGTTCTAACCATTGCTTCCTGACCTGCATACAGATTTCTCAAGAGGCAGATCAGGTGGTCTGGTATTCCCATCTCTTTCAGAATTTTCCACAGTTGATTGTGATCCACACAGTCAAAGGCTTTGGCATAGTCAATAAAGCAGAAATAGATGTTTTTCTGGAACTCTCTTGCTTTTTCCATGATCCAGCAGATGTTGTCTTATATAAAGTAGGTCAGAAAGAGAAAAACAAGTATTATGTATTAGCACATATATATGGAATCTAGAAAAATGGCACTGTTGAACCTATTAATAGTAGAGAATGGACTTGTGGACATAGCAGAGCAAGGTGAGGGTGGGACAAACTGAAAAAGTAACACTGACAGTATACACTGCCATGCGTAAAATAGACCGTTATTAGGAAGTTGTTGAATAACACAAGGAGCCGAACTTGTTGTTCTATGCTGACCTAGAGGGGTGGGATGGGGAAGGGGAGGGAAACTCAGGAGGGAAGGGATATATATTTATGGGATGCATATATTATGGGATATAAAATTATGTATACAATTATGTAATCAACATATATTATAAATATACATTATATTATGTAATAAATATATAATATTAATTATGTAAGTAATATAATATATACATAATTAATTGTGTAATAAATATGTTATATATAATTTACTATATTACATAATATAGTAATTATATAATAAATATGTATTATATATAATTATGACTGATTTAATCTTCCACCAATTAAATAAAAAAAATGTTTTTAATTCACTTCAAATACCAGGAATAAAAAACATATATTTTACCAAACTTAAATGCACATTAAAGAACTGATGTGAGATTAAAAATAAATAAATAAAATATTCAGGGATAAAGTGATTTAACTTGAACTGAATTTGTATAAAATAATCTAGGGGATGGGAGATGTGGAAATGGGATATAAATGAAAGAAGATTGGCCATGAATTGACAATTATTGAAGCTGGTGATGGCTACATGGTTGCTCATTATACTATTATATACACTTTAGAATATGTTGAAAATGTATCATAATACAAAGTGGTGAAAGATTCAGTAACTAATACATTTCTCTGCAAATGCAAAAAGAGCTCTACTGTCAAGAGAGAAGCTTGTTCTAGAAATTACCTTATCAAAATGGAATCTATTCTGTAGGAGTGGAGGGATACTCTCAGCCCACTTTCTTCTCTTTCTTCCCAGAAAACCTCAGAAAATATGGTGTTGTCTTTTGAAATGTAGACACTGAATGACGGGAGGTGGGAAGAAAGGTGTTCACCAGGAAAGTGGCAGGTTTATCTCCTGGTTTTGGAGACTCTCTGCTTTGCCCTCACCACTCTGGAGAGGGGTGTGGAGTTTCAGGCTGAAGGCAATCTGTGCAGATCCAAGTGAGCACAAATCCCCTTCAATGCCAGGTGCTGCTCAGCAAATGTTCCTGGGACCTTGGAAATGACCTGAGGAACCACAGCCACCGGGCATGCTGGCAGTTCTGTGCTGGCACTGGGAGGGGTGAGTAAGCTGCCACTGAAGGAGCTAGGATCAGAGGACACTGAGAACAAAGGAACTGGAGATTTCTAGGGAGTCTACCGTCTACATCAAGAAGCTCAAACCGTGACAAGTTTAGTTCTAATCCTGGCTAAAAATGAGAATGAAAGCTAGGTATGTTGGGAATAAGATGCTACCACAAGACTTCTCAGGCCTGGCAGGACTGGGGAAGAGGACTCAGAGTCCCCTGCTGTATACTCTAATGTGCAGGAGGAGCTCCAGGGTCAGGAACATACAAAACTCTGCCAGGAGAGAGGAGGAGATGCAGTGGATAGCAGAGAGGGTGTGGTGCAATGATTATGCATCTCTTAGGAATATGACATCACATGTAACCACACTAATTCCAGGAAATAGATACCATTCAGTAATGGTGGTGATGGAATCCAAACCCTGCTCTGAACTCTACAATCTGAGTTCCAGATCTTCCCTTTTTCTGTTGTACTCTCTGCCTCCCAGCTCATTGAACTGACTGGGTATGTGGAAGAGTCCTCTAACGAGCATCTCTGTTCCAGCCACTTGGTGCAGTTCTTGTCTCTGTATCCCATGCAACCCCTTGTTAAGTGCCAAGCCCTTATATAGTGTCGCAAAGAAGTGAAAGAAGTTGCAAAGAAGTCACCTGAGGTGACTTAGCACACATGCATGTACTTAGGGGGCCGTGGAAGAGAGCCGACATGGCACAGAGGGAAGAGTCGATGGGAATGCTTAAGACTCTAGAGGCAGACTCACCTGCGTTAAATCCTGCTTTATGTTTTCCCACCTCACTGGCTTCTGGCAAGTTTCCTGTCCTTTTGCAGTGTGTTATTGTCTGTAAAATGAACAGGGTATTATCTAACTTGAAGGGTTGTTATGAAAATGAAATTTAAAATGGGCCATAAAATATACTATTAAAGTCACCAGGAACCCCACTCTTCCTTTTTTTTAAACTTGTTTCTGGGTCACTTGGGGTCTTGGGATAAATGGAAACAAGATACACTGAGAGGCAGCTGAATCTTGGAAGGTTTTATTAGCACGTGGCATCCCCATACCAAGAAAGTCAGGTACTTGACCTGTCCAAACTTGACTGGGAAAGAGTTGGTTTTGTGAAAATTTTATGAGTCAAAATATTACAGTACCTTGCCCAGACTCTTCCCAGTAGTTGCCCATCCCATCTTCACAGAAGTAAGGGAACTGGGAGGGAGTTTCTTGCTGATTGTGATCTTGTCCAAAGGACTTTTTGTTTTTCTAGCTAGTCTATAATTCTCAACATTGCCAATCGATTGGATTCCCAAGAAGCAAGTAGCCTAAGTGATACATACACACACACACACACTCACACACACACACACAAAGAATAAACTCATAAAAGCATTAAAAAAATGAATTCCTTTGGGCTGGGGCAAGGGTGTCATTCTAAAGCAATTAGCTGGAGCACCGTGTCAAGTAAAGTCTAAGACGCTTTTTCAAGGAGATCCAAAATTATGCAGGATTAAAGAATGTATGTAATGTATGAGGAGTTTATTGCCCTCACATATTGTAATCCTTAAGTGAGAAGTCCAGGTTGAGGGATGGCTCTGCTCTGGGTGGGCTGTGAGGTGTGGATATCTATAGACTGTTATGGTGTGCAACTGATATACTGCAAAATTTTTGCTTGTCTATCTAAAGGTTTTTATGCTTTTTAATATTATTCCTCAATATATAGCTCTGGGTCACTAAACGCTACCTCCTTTCTTCTTTCCATGTCATCTCTACCAAGTATGTTAAAGATCGCCAGCACCTTTGCTAATAAATTTATGACATGTTAAAAAATTATTAATTTGCAAATAATGTTTAACTCTGACACTTATAAATAGCCTTACTTTTCATTAGAACAATCTATAGAGTTGTTATTGACTTGGGGCAATGGGTTTTTATACTTATTTTTTAAAAGAATCACCTGAATGATGTTTAATATAGTAATAGAATTTTGTTATTGAATTTAATTTTAAATGTCTTACGAGGTTAGCTGCTGAGAACTCTAAATTTTGGCTGAGTTTTTAAAAAGTAACCAATAGTAAATATGCAGACTTTAAGGAACAGGGAAAATAAATGTTCAACCTCAGAGTCTCTTTATCACTTTTTCAAGACTGTTTTTGATCAATAACCATCCTATCAAGAATGAGTCCCCAGGAGAATGCTATAATTTTGTTCTTTTCAAGCTAAGTCACTGGTGACATTTCTACTGTATTTGTTCTCTCTGCTCTATGAATGTTTTTTGGTTACCAAAAGACCATTATAGAACCTTCCCTAACACTTATTTTTTTAAGTCATTCCTTGGAACAAACAATTAGAACTTTTCTTTTTCCTAGACTCACTGGTTTGATTTTAGATCCATTGAACAGATTGTATTAAGATTAAATTGGGTGGGTTCATACTACCATTCTTTAAATGGTAATAAATCCTTATAGAATATATTTTCCAATGTATACATGATCCCCAATATCCAGATGAATAAATAAACTCATCAGTTATCTGGACTTTTTGTTTTCCCAACACAAAACACCAAGTAAAGGCTCTTATCTAGAACACTGTTTTTCCCCACCGCTTACCTAGTAGCTCGTGTCTGTACACAGAGCTTTTGACAATAAGGGAGTGAAAAGCCAGCCTGAAAGGATCATCTAGTTTTCTTGAATTCTGGGCAATGTCCCAAGATTGAAATGAATTGTTCTCTGAGCTGTGGGGAGTAGATGTCTTAAATCGCTCCTTTATAAACTGCAGGAGGCTTGAGACTATGAAACGGTAAAATGTCAACTTGAAGGAAATTAAAGTTTTCAAATACTGAGTTTGACCTGAGAGAAAAGGTTGATTCCTGAGTAACCACTGTGGAGGAAACCACAGCCACAGCGGATCTAAGCAGGAATATTATCTGGAGCATAAAGTACCAGAGGCCACCACACCAGCAGAATGCTGAGATAAAAAGGAAAAAGGACAAACAGGTCTTAGATTCAATGCTACTTGTAACTGGTCATTTATATTCTAAATGCCATGGAGCCAATGAAGTGTGGTGAGCCTTGATTCTCACTGCTGATTCTGTCACGTATCACTATGTAAACCCCGGAATCTCAGCCTCTATAAGCCTCATCTGTAAAATGGGGCTAAGAATAGAACCCAATCAGTGAGTGAGCATGTATATACACTTAGCACACAGCTAATGCCCAATGATAGAACTCCTATTAATCCCATGAACTGCTGTGAGGAATATTTGAGATAAAAGACATGAAATTCCCACAAGGAACATCTAAGATAAAAGATTTGAAGTGCTGTAAAATTTTCAGATGGCCAAGCAGATTCAAAATATTGCTAGTTTGTTTAATGCTTAATTTAGACCTACCTCAACAGCTCATCAGAGGTCTAGAAAAAACAAACTCTCAAACCATAATGGGAATGAGTACTCCTTCTGTACTGGTACCTAGAACTTGTGTTTTCAGAAATTTAGAGAAGAAAGTTATTTCTTCTTTGTATGGACCTGATCGGATAGAGAGCTAACACTGCTGGCAGTCATGCTCCACACCTGAATGATTGCCTATTATTTTAATAAAGCACAGATCCATCCCTTGTCCTTGGAATTAAGAAATGTTGGGAAGGAGACAGCAATTGGAGAGTCACATTCCTTAGTTCTTCCTTACCCTGACTTAGATCCCATCCTTCTCAGGCTGTCTGGTCAGTATATTAACCATACTTTGAGCCATTCCAAAGGCTCATGATCTCCTTTCTTACATAAGACTAGCCAGTTACAAAGACCAGCTTTCTGCCTCTGCAGAAATTGAATTCAGCATAGGGAGAACTGAACCATTGGTTGAGATGGGTTGACTGAAAGTAAAATGAATTCTGCTCCTTAAGAAATACTCTTTGGGTAATTCCCTGTCAGTCCAGTGGTGGGACTCTGCAGTCTCACTCCCGAGAGCCCAGGTTCAATCCCTGGTTGGGGAAGTAAGATGCCACAAGCCATGTGGTGCAACAAAAAGAAAGAAAGCAAGAAAAATTCTTGGGAAGAAAACATTAACTAAATATTGCTAATAACAAAGTGTCTTGTTTGCTGTGGGAGTGTAGAACAGAATAAGAAAAGGGGCTTATCAATTGGAAAGATGCTTTGAGTTCCTTTATAAAAGATGCTTTTAGAATCTGGGAACTTTTGCTACTTGATAACAATTCTGTTGGAAGACTGATTTTTTCTCAAGGCCTGGCAGTATCATTAACTTACAGCCCAGGGGAAAGAGCATTAGAAACAAGTCCTGTGGATGAAATAACATAAGTTGTATACAGTTGGCAAAATACATGATATTTTGAAAAATATCCTTGACACTGGGCTCTACCTTTAGACGAAAGGAAATAAGCAATCAATAAGATTCTGTGACAGGAATTCTGAAAATTTGCTAGAAATGTTCCTTTTTTCCCTTAAAATGGATAATTTTGCATGTATATACTATGATTGACATCACTCACATTTATTGAATGATTCTCCATTCTACTCTCACTAATAAATAAAGAGATTTGTTCTCCCCATATCTTTGTAAAACACCCATCTGCAAGTCCCTAGGGGAGTCTCAGCAAAGGGGCACAGCGTTGTTCCTTTTTTCAGTTTTATTTTTGGCCGTGCCAAGTCTTCATCGCTGCGCACGGGTTTTCTCTAATTGCTGCCGGCGAGCACTACTCTTCATTGCAGCGCGTGGGCTTCTCATTGCGGTGGTTTCTCTTGTTGTGGCACATAGGCTTAGGTGCTCCAGGGCATGTGGAATCTTCTCAGGCCAGGGATCGAACCCACGTCCCCTGCATTGGCAGGAGGATTCTTAACCAGTGAACCACCAGGGAAGTCTGGGGTATAGTAGTTTAATCAACCTAATCTTCAAAAATAAATAAATAAATAAATAAATAAACAGACCCCAAACCTGAAGCTTCCTTTATGGCTTTTCTTGCCACAAATACAATGCAGCCCAGCAATGCACAGCTCTCTTAGCTCACTGACTAAGTGACTGGAAAATGGCCCATATCCTGTATAGTGCCTTTTCCTAAAATCCTCCAAAGGGGGAGCCAGATGAAGGGTAGGGACATGCAGGGCTGTGTGTAGGGAGGGCTCTGCCTCCTGCTTTTCCATCAGTCCCCTTCTTCCTGCCAGGTCACAGGTGAGGATGGGTAGGTGGATAAAACCATTGACTAGAACATGTTTGTATCTGTTCACTAGGAAGAGTATACTTGATTATGAATTGCAGTAATTAGCAGTGAACAGTTCAGTTGATGTTAATGTAACTGCTCTTCCAGGCAGAGGTCAACATTGCCTCGTGAATGAGTGACTCAGCAAAGCAAATTGTGAGTTGTCACTGCTGCAATCCAGTGTGGCCCTCACTGAAGTGATCAAAACAAAGAGCTCAACAGGAAAGCAAGGCTGGAGAGTAATCTGGTGGTATAGCACAGGGATTATTATTATTTTATAAGATTTGTGGTACCAACTGCTCATTGTTAACACAGATCCATTCTCCTCTCCTAGGCATTTCCCCATTCCACCCCAAGACTGCATTTCCCTCTCTCTTTTGAGACCAGAGGCCAAATTTGTGAATTTGAGGATTATGAGTTTGTGGCCATAGGACTCAGTTCTCCAAAATGGAATGTGAGTGGAAGTGCTGAGTACGACTCCTGCATCATTCACTTAAATTGAAACCAGTGTTCTGGACCTGACCTCTCTCACTCTTCCCAGTCTGCCCAGGACCCATCTTTGACCATGCAGCTGAAATCAGGACTCTTTTGGGGAACAGTGTGGCTGCAGGGGTAACAAATTGGGAGAAACATGAGTACCTGAGTGCATGTGCAGAGGAAAGCCAGCCTCGAACTGCACTGCCCACTTCAGGACCTCCATGTGTGAGGGAAATAAATGCCGGTATTTTCTAATCCACTGTATTTTTGGATCTCTTTGATAAAGCATCTTGGACTTCACCCTGATGCAATACATTGTGCAATATATCTTTCCACAAAAATATAATAAAAATATTCATTTTTATAGCTGTATAACAAATTACCATAAACTTAGTGCCATAAACAAGAGAAATTTATGATCTCACAGATCTGTAGGTCATGCTTAGGTGAGTTGTCTGCTCAGGGTCTCTCCGGGCTGAAATCAATGTGTTGGCTGGGGCTCCCATCTCATCTAAGGCTCATGGTCCCCTCTTTCAAGCTCCTGAGTTGTGAATAGAAAGCATTTCCTTACTGCTGCAGACTGAGGTTCCTGTTTTCTTGCTGGCTTTAGGGCAGGTCCATTCGGAGTTCCTGGAGCCTGTCTGCAGGTCCCTGTTGCATGGCCCCTACAGGTAGTTCACAGCACGGTTGTTGTTCCTTTCAAGCCATCAGGAGCTCATCTCTGACTTCTTTCTCAGATTCCTATGATCTGGAGAAAATTGCTTTTGAAGAACTTGCCAGGTACTTGCCTGGTGCTCCAGTGGTTAATTAAGACTCTATGCTTCCAATGAAGGGTGGGGTGGGTTCAATGCATGGTCAGGGAACTAAGATCCTACATGCCACACAGCCAAAAAAAAAAAACACAAATTGAAAAAAAAAGAACTTGCCTGATTAGGGCAGTCTCACCTTGATAACCTTCCTTTCACCATACTGCTGCTGCTACTGCTGCTAAGTCGCTTCAGTCGTGTCTGACCCTGTGCGACCCCATAGACGGTAGTCTATCAAAGCTACCCCCGTCCCTGGGATTCTCCAGGCAAGAACACTGGAGTGGGTTGCCATTTCCTTCTCCAATGCATAAAAGTGAAAAGTGAAAGTGAAGTTGCTCAGTTGTGTCCGACTCTTAGCGACCCCATGGATTGCAGCCTACCAGACTCCTCCGTCCACAGGATTTTCCAGGCGAGAGTACTGGAGTGGGTTGCCATTGCCTTCTCCATACTAGGTGATATAATAACAAGAGCAATATCTCATCAATTTCAAGTACTTAAAAATAATTTTTGTATTTTTAAAAATTTTTGTATTTTTGTGTATTATATACACAATGGATCTGTTTTTAGGAAACCCATTTACTCCCTCAACAATAAAAGAAGTATTATACTATTTAATTAGCACATATTATTTACATATATAGGTAAAATGAACTTAAAATCTGAAATGTAAAGAATTTAATTTCATTAACATATTTAGATAAACAGCATTATGTAGCAAAAAATGCATAAGCATCAATGCCAAAGAGAAGAAAGACAGAATCCCAGATCTGCCAACTTTGTATGCTAGGGTTTAGTTTGAATTTCAAATTTTAACTCTATCTTGAACTTTTAACCTCTAAATAGCCATGTTTAATATGTTTACATCTATTGTAATAACTGTTAGGTTTGGTCTTATATCATCTTGTTTGATATGATCATTTTTAATGTTTTCCTGCTTTTCATAATGATTTGAGTTTTTTTGAAAATATAAACAAATTTTTGCCCACTTTTTTGTGATTTAGAATGTAGACATCTTGTTATTAATTCTCCCAAGGATATGTTTAAATTTTTAATACCCTTTAAAATATATTTCTCTTATTTTTGAACTCAAAAAGGAATCAACATTTTATATCACTTCTACATATGATAAGAAATTTTACTCAATTTACTCCTTATTCATTCCTTACCTCTGTCAATATAGTTTTCTGCCCAGAATCTATACTATTATATAAAAGCTCTATCTACCCTTAAGGAAGCAGGCTATACAGGGTTTCTGTACCAGAGTGGGAATTTCAGAATTCTACCTACTATAAGAATACTTCAGTTCAGTTCAGTTCAGTTGAGTCACTCAGTCGTGTCCGACTCTTTGCGACCCCATGAAATCATGTAGTATTAACATATATGTGATACATAATATAAAACTGTAATATAATAATGCTTACTTAAACAATAATTATGCTTACTATATGCCAGGAACTTACAAACTACATGTATTTTATCACTTAATCCTCAAAATAGTATTATGAGAGATAGTATTATATTCCCCATTTCACAAATTACAGAAGTAATTGAGGCTTAGACAGGTTAAGTAATTTGCTCAAAGTGATGCAACTAGTTAAGTGGCAGAAACTGGCTTATACCCAGCTCAGAGAGCATAGACTTTGGAATTGGACAGACCCGTTACATGCTCCTAGTGCCCTATAATTCTCCTTTATAGCACTTGTCACACTGCCAATTAAATAATTATTGTGAAATAAGTTGGTTAGGTAGATTACGAATGTCATCAAAGCAACTGAATTTATTTTAGAGTGCATTCAGTAAGAACTAACAGGAAATCTGACTAATAGTAGCTTAAAAAAATAGAGATCCACTTTCCTCATCTAAAAAGAAGTGGCTACTGGTAATATATCAGAGGCTCAACAATATCATGATGTCCCTTTGACTCTCTTGGGCTTTACTTCATGGGTGGCTGCAGCTCCAGCCATCACATCCAAAACAAAGCTGGAAGAAAGGAAAAGGGATGAAGCTAGCCATATCTGACTCATTTTAGTGCGAAAGCAAACTTTCCATTCTGGAGCTTGGCCATAACTGGTTGTAGTGAATATTTTGTAAGCAAAAATACTTTCTGGTATAGTCAGGGACTGCATCTGTCTTATTTTGTCTTCTGCACCCAGTTCAGTGGTTTCTACACTGTAGGCTCTTAATTGCTGTGCATGAATGTTTGCTAAATAATGCATCCAAGGACTTCCCTGGTGGAGTGGATAGGAATATGCCTGCCAGTGCAGGGGACATGGGTTTAATCCCTGGTCCAGGAAGATTCCACATGCCATGGAGTAACTAAACCCATGCGCCACAATTACTGAGCCCGCACTCTAGTGAAGACTACGTGCCCCAGAACCTGTGCTCTGCAGCAAGAGAAGCAACCATGATGAGAAGCCTGCCCATGGAAATGAAGAGTAGCTCCCACCCACCACAACCAGAGAAAGCCTGAGCAAAAGCAACGGAGACCCAGCGCAGCCAAAAATAAATAAATAAAAACAAAAATAATGCATGTGAAATGCTTAGCTACGTGCTTAGTGTAAACCGGATAGTTGATTAATGATGATTACTAGCAGCTATATCGTTCGTGAGTGCATGCTCAGTTGCTCAGTCACGTCCTACTCTTTGTGACCCCACAGACTGTAAGCCTGCAAGTGTCCTCTGTCGATGAGATTCTCCAGGCAAGAATACTGGAGTGGGTTGCCATTTCCTCCTCTAGGGGATCTTCCCATCCCAGGGAACAAACTCATGTCTCCTGTGTCACCAGCACTGGTAGGCAGATTCTTTACCACTAAGCCACCTGGGAAACCCCAACTACATAGTTTAGTAACCCCAAATTTATATGTGTGTGCATCCTGATGGATGCTTTTCAACACCCCACTGACTGATTCAAGGTAAGTGCCAACAGCTGATAGCTCTGTTGGGCACATTAGCCACAGGGGCTGGAAGGGGTCTACTCTGGGTTGAGGAGTAAAGTGAAGTCTAAGTCTCTCAGTCATGTCCAACTCTTTGCGACCCCACGTACTATACATTACTTTGCCAACAAAGGTCTGTCTAGTCAAAGCTATGGTCTTTCCAGTAGTCATGTATGAATGTGAGAGTTGTACTATAAACAAAGCTGAGCACCAAAGAATTGGTGCTTTTGAACTGTGGTGTTGGAGAAGACTCTTGAGAGTCCCTTGGACAGCAAGGAGACCTAACCAGTCAATCCTAAAGGAAATCAGTCCTGAATATTCATTGGAAGCACTGACGCTGAAGATGAAATTCCAATAGTTTGGCTACCTGATGGGAAGAACTGACTCATTTGAAAAGACCCTGATGCTGGGAAAGATTGAAGGTGAAAGAAGAAGGGGCCGACAGAAGATGAGATGTTTGGATGGCATCACGGACTCAGTGGACATGAGTTTGAATAAGCTCCGGGAGTTGGTGATGGACAGGGAAGCCTGGCGTGCTGCAGTCCACAGGGTCACAAAGAGTCAGACACGACTGAGCGACTGAACTGAATACACTCCATGAATTCTCCAGGCCTGAATACTGGAGTGGGTCGCCATTCCCTTCTCCAGGGGATCTTCCCAACCCAGGGATCGAAGCTAGTGCTGGAAGAAGTCTGCTCTTTGGTGAGTAAGTGGGAAGCAGTGAATCTCCTTCTAGCCTGCTGCTGCTGCTGCTAAGTCGCTTCAGTCGTGTCCGACTATGTGCAACCCCATAGACAGCAGCCCACCAGGCTCCTGCATCCCTGGGATTCTCCAGGCAAGAACACTGGAGTGGGTTGTCATTTCCTTCTCCGCTTTGCAGGCTAAGGCTGGCCAAAGAGGGATAGCCCTGTAGTAAATGTTCAGCTGCTGCTGCTTAAGCTCACTTTATGCAGCTAGTGAAAGTATGGTTACTAAAAGTGTTCTTAGGCTAAAATGAAAAAAATCCCTGCCCTGATGGTCGCAAGACTTCTCTGTCTGAAGCTGAGGCTTCAGAAAAAGGGTATTAAGACTTCTGTATCAGCACCATGTTTTGGGGAACACTTCAGCAAGCTTACTCGTCTTCACCTTATTTCTCTATCTTTCCAACTGAGGACCAGATAATAAGGTATATTTAGACTTCCAGGTGAAATATACACTCTAGACTCTGCTCACTGTCTCAGAACTAGAAGTTGCAACAATGCTGGGAATTGCCAATAAGCTGCTTCCCTCTTTCATTGACAGGCACTGTGTGACTTGGGTGAATATATTAGTTTTCTAGAGCTGCCATAACAAAGTACCACAGGCTGGTGCTTAAACAACAAAGATTAATATCTCATGGTTCTGGAGGTCAGAAGTTTAAGAAAGATGTCAGCAGGTTGGTCCCTTCCGAGTGCTGTCAGGAAGGGCCATGTTCCAGGCTTCTCCCCTAGTTTCTGGCATTTTTCTGACAATATTTGGTGTTCCTTGCTTTGTCTCTGTTAGCTTATAGAAGCATCACCTCGATCTCTGCCTCCATCTCCACATGGTGTTCTCCCTGGGTGCCGTGGTCTCTGTGTTCAAATTTCCCCTTTATTGAATGAGGCCTGTCCTAATTACCTCATCTTAACTTGATCATCTGCAAAGTCCCTATTTCAAATAAAATCAGTTTCACAAGTACTTGGGGTTAGGATTTGACATCTTTTTGTGGGGGACACAATTCTACTGAAAACAATGAGAAACTCATTGTGTATGTTCCTTTGTTTAAACACAAACCAATAGTGATCCTTGGGTCTCCTACAATGTTAAAATCACTTCCAAGATCCTGTGCAAGAGTCAGGATCTATAAAGAATGATTCTATGACCTGGATTTTTAGGATAACATTGACTCCATGTAATGTTTTTCTATAAAAGCAATTGATTAAACATAATTAAAAGAGATTTATGTTTCATGCCCATATGAAATTTCATAGATAAATTAATGACCAAGTCAGGAAAATTAATGATTTTGATTACAGTTACGATTTGTGGTTTATAGCCTCTAAGTGTCAGACGCTGTATTGAGACTTTAACCATAGTAATACGAGTCTGTATGCACGTGTGTGTTAGTCGCTCAGTCATGTCCAACTTTTTGTGACCCCATGGGATTGTAGCCTGCCAGGCTCCTCTGTCCATGGAATTTTCCAGGTAAGGATACTGGAGTGGGCTGTTCCCTTCTCCACAGGGTCTTCCCAATCCAGGGATCGAACCCAGGTCTTCTGAGCAGATTGTTTATCATCTGAGCCACAAGGCAAGCCCAGTAATCCTGTAATCTGGGTGTTAATAGGCTCATTTTATGGATGAAGAAACAGTCTCAGGATAGTTAGACAACATGCCTAAAGGTCAGGCCCAGCCTGGGAGGGGTGCCTAGAGAATACTAAGCAACCTATATTTGATTTTCAAAACTGTTACAACATAATGCTTTTTTTGGATTTCAGAAAATATGATCTCCATACATTTGTGACTCAAATCAGCTGTACAAATTACAATGGCTGAACATGACAAGATGGGACTCTGGACTAGACTTTTAATAAAAAGAAAAATGTGACCCACAGTGCTGAAATGGCACTTCATTGATTTACTGATATCAGTTCCATCAGATACACCCTGGTACACCTGAAGTGAGCAGGCAGTGTTCTATTTCTAACATTATTAAGAAAAATGTGGGTTGGTGTTTTAAATAATTCTTCTAACATTTAAAAATACTATTTTTACCCTTTGAGGGCACTAGTCGGTGAAAACTAAAGAGGCAAAAACTCAAGTCTTGCCTAAGTCACAACTAAGACACTTCAGAAAGAGACAGCCATTATTGAAAGTTTAGTAACAAAAGAGTTTAGGAAAGTGCCATTTGTTTTAAATTACTCTTGTGGTCTAGAAAATGTAGATTTCTCATCAAACCATTTAATTGAAGTCTTCTTAATACCCAGGTTAAGTTACATTAAAGAGAAGACAAAGAATCTCTTTAAATCACTTTGCAGTAATAGGATTTTGTGGTTAAGAACCTAATTTAAAACAAATGGGCTATTGGCTAGATTTAGACATTTTTGTCATACAAATTTCTGCTCCACATCTACTCGCAGTAATGGATTGGGATCTAGTATAAAAATGGTCCATTGTTTTGGACATTGTACCTTTATGTGAGTGTAGTAACCAATGAGCAACTTTTGAAAGTATTTGCTATTTGAAAATGGCCTGTTTTTATGATGATAAAGTGAAAGAATTTAGTGTAGATGTAAAATCAGCTTTAAGCCAGTACTACCCTTGAACTTATTTCTCCCCAGGAAGTTCAGATGAAGAAACCTCACATATTCATTCAGCATTTATGTGTTAAATCCCTGTCATAAGCCAGGCACAGTTCTAGGTGAGTAAGATGTATCAGTGGACAGACTGATACAGATCCCTGTCCTGTGGAGTTTACTTCTATTATGGGGCACGAGGCGGGGACAGGCATGGGCATGTGTGCTGAGTCACTTCACTCCCGTCTGACTCTTTGCGAGCCAATGGATTGTAGCCAGTCAGGTTCCTCTGTCCATCGGATTCTCAGGAAAGAATACTGGAGTGGGTTGCCATGCCCTCCTCCAGAGTATCTTCCTCTCCCAGGGATGGAAACCGTATCTGAAGCTACTGCATTGCAGGGGAATTCTTTACTGCTGAGCCATCAGGGAAGCCCTGCAGGGACAGGCAACAAACAATAAAATAATAAGAAAGTCAGAAGTATCAGCATAAAAGTCTGACTAAAATAACCAGAATGAAAAGTGATGTGGTGATAGTGCCATGAGAAAATGAAAAAAATGACTCCAAGACAAGAGGCACTGGGAAGGTTGATAAGTGATATTGTTTTAAATAGCTTGGTGGGGGCAGGCCTCACTGCGAAGGTGACAGTGGAATCCCAGACAGGAAAAGTTGGAATCGGGGCTTCTGCTAGTTGAAATTGAGCAGAAACTGACGCAGCAACTGGTGCGTGCATGTTGTCAGCAGTGGTCCAGCTTTGGATGGTGTTGCTGGGCTCCTCCTGGATGAGGAACAATCTGGAGGCAAATCACTTAGTCTCATATTTTGCCAAGTGTACATAGAAATCACAGGCTTTCACACAGAGGTGGTGGAAACAGGGACGGAGGTAAGTGGTAATGAGATGGTTGTATGTCACAGGAGCAAATTATTCAAATCAGTCCAAGACAAGTGGGGATGTTGAAAATTAACCTTAAAACTTCTGTGGAAGTTGCCCATTGGAGATCAGACCATCTCTCAAGAACTTAGCATTGCCAGATCATTTTTCGGCATTGGAGTAGATTTCTGTTTCTTTGGTTGAGCGTCGGGTAACAGAACTGATTTACATTAAAGGGACACACTGACTATTATTTAGTAAGAGGTTCCCAGGGAACAGAGACTCAGGTCATAGAAGACTCATGTCTCTTGTCTGACTCACTCTGGGGAGGATGACGGTGGAGGGGGATGGCAGGCAAGTGCTATTTTAACATCTCTCTCCCAAGCAAGCATAGTTGAATTTACATAAATTATTTGAAAGTATTTAATGTGCTGACACTCTCTGCCTATCAGCCTCAGGTCTTGTGTTTATCAGTTGCTGTCAGTGTGCCTCCATCTCTCTCTCTCTGCCTCTCAGAGACTGACCTTCACTTGCTTCTTTTCCATATGGCATTTGATCTTTGTTTACTGTGCAGTAGAGCTGTCCTTCCTACTCCATGCAAACAAGTATATCCCTGGCATATTTTTCTCTTGGTCTCTTGCATTTAGTTCAATAAAAATGAGTTCAATGAGTCAAGGAAAAAATTCATGCAAAACATCACAATTCACTTCTACACACCTAACTTCATATAGACAACATCCAAATTAAAACAACTGCTGGAGAGAGTGAAAAAATTATGATAAGTTCACAATATCATGAAGCTGAAAGACCCTTAGTTTAATTATTAGGATTATTCTGATTATAAATACATAAACTTCTTGGGGGATAAGAAATAAGAAGATTAAGTTGTCTTTTTCTAAGCAACACATTACAAGCTTAACCAAGATTAGCCCAAACAACTAAGATAATACATTAAGATTCCACTTATTTAATTTAAATATTTCAAAAATTGAAGCTAACTCCTCAAAATACCCAAACTTAAGAAAAGGTTTTTGGTTTTTTTGGTGTTAATGATTGTTTTGTGTGTTGTGATTGTGTTTAATTGCTTACATTCTAAATAACTTTTTTTTTTTTTGGTGGGAAGGATATTAATAGTTGTAGGGAAAGTGCCTGAAATTTAGCTTTTCTCTCCATAGAGTCTCTAAAGTGGAGAGTTTTTCAAAATTTTCCAAAGTAATTTCATGCCCCGAATTTTCATCCTGGCCTCCATGGGAATGCATTAACCCTTCTTCAATAGACTTTTGAGAAATCTGTGGTTTACATATGGATAGCATGGGGACTTCCCTGACAGTCCATGCTCCCACTGCAGGGACCCAGGTTCAATCCCTGGTGAGGGAACTAAGATTCTGCAAGTCACAAGACAGAAAAAAAAAAGAGTTAAGACTGAAGATGGGTAGCATGGACTTTATTCCAAATGAAAAAACAAAAGGTTTAAAATGGACTGCTCTCTCCTGGCTGACTGCCAAGTTTCTAATTTTCCACATTTTTTTTTTCATAAATAGGATAACCCTTACTAATAACTAATTTCACATATATTTAGCATAAAGTAGTTAAGCCATTCCAATGGATTTAATATAGGGATTAGTTACTAAATAATTTAAAGACTATTTTTTTTTAGTGAAAATTTAGGAATGAAATAGCTTTCTAAACAGGAGTCTTATGATATAACCTGAAAAAAATTCCAAGCTGGGTGTAACTCTCATGTGGGTAAAGGGAGTGAGTGGGCATAATCTTAGAGAGCAGCACTCACAGCACACAGAAATGCTTCAGAATCCACTGTTGAAAATAACTAAGGGGAGCAGAGGTCTAGTAAATTCTAGAGTGAGATCTGGCTCAGGGAAACCAGTGCAAAGGCTGATAATCCACAACCAGATTTGGATAATCTGCCAAGCAGTCCTGCCTGCCAGGGAGTTATTTGCAAGAGGAACCATGGAACCTTGTGGATGAATTCACTCAAAGACTGAGGTGTGCACCCCTGGCCCAAGGACAGTGGGTCGTTGTTAGAGCGGAGGTTAGCAAGGTTTATGTTGCTCAGATTCCCTGTGGTCCTTGCTGTATCCGGAGATCAGAGTCCAGGGAGGGAGAGTGTCTGATAAGAAGCTAATCACCAGCATCTTGTAAAATACAGGTCGGGCAGCGTGGCTCCATGGCCTGTAACAGGATACAACCTGAATGCGGGGGAGGGGGCAGGGTAAATTCCTCAGTTCAGCCTGAGGGCGGTTGGCACAGGTTGCAGTGGTTATTCGCCAGAAATGCCATTTGGGTCAGCCACCTGGGATCCCTTGGGCCATGTCACCCGAGTAAAGAGCAGGGACCATGGGCACCTGGTTGCCGGGTATGACCACAACCTGACACCTGAGCAAGTACCTCTGGGGAAGAGGGAGCAGAGGCTCCCATGTGCAGCCAGGAGGATTAAATCCTGGGGTCCCTGAGGTCACACACCCTCTGAGGATTCCTGAGCTATCCTAGGAAGCCCTGGAGGGGGCTGAGCTTCCCATGATTCATCTGTAAGGACTGGGCCAGATAGCTACTATTTTGTTAAAAATCCCTTGATTAAATAATAATAATAATAAATAAATATATATATATAGAGAGAGAGAGAGAGAAAGAGAGGGCAGGAGGAGAAGGGGGCAACAGAGGATGAGATGGTTGGATGGCATCATTGACTCAACAGAGGAGAGTTTGAGCAAACTCCAGGGGATAGTGAAGGACAAGGAAGCCTGGTGTGCTGCTGTTCATGGGGTCGTAGAGTTGGACATGACTGAGTGAATGAACAACACTACTCCAAGGCTGGTACAGCTGGGGAAATGCAGGTTACGCACGCAAGCACCTTTTATTCAAAAGCCCAGTTCTTCTCACTGCTTTCTCCTTTCCACCCCCCACCCCCGCCGCCAACACAATCACAGCGCTTTAAATGTGACCATACTTCCTGAGCTTTCACCAAGGATATCAATAAAACCGAGAAAAGGCTTTTGCATTATTTAGTCTAGTTTGGGAGTAATCCTGTGTTTAAAAAATGAAGCAGAATGAAACAAGAAGTATCCATTAAGCTTAATCATTGTATACAGCCATTGTGTGAGAATGAACAACCTGGCGGATTCATTCGGGGTCGGTTTCTTGGAGAAGCGAGGTGATATAGACACTAGAGAGGAATATTGCTCTGTTCCTACTGGTGACTGTGAGCCTTCAGTCTCCTCTGTGTAATGTTAGCTCAGGCAGTCATTGTGCGTGCACACAGGCACACACACACACACACACACACACTCCTCCACAGGGAGTTATCTAAAGTGGAACAAGGTCATTGAACAGTACTTTCAGCAGTTCCCCAGGGTACAATCCACAGTTCCATTGCCCTCCTCATGAGATGACAAAGTAAGTAATAGCCATGAAAACTCTAAGTGCCCATATCTGAATCTCTTGGGCATTGTGAAAAGGGAAACAGGCCCATGATTCACTCAATTCAAACCATAAAAGCCAAACAACTACCAAGTGGGAGCTGGAAGCAGCTTGGCTTTGTGAGTCAGTCACCCAGGTTGAAATTCAGGGTCTCCCCTGTGTGATCCTGGAAAAGAAACTTACCTTCTCTTCTTCATCTGTGAAATGGGAATAATGCTCCTGTGATGCTGTAAAGATGGAATCAGTTCAGTTCAGTCACTCAGTCGCGTCCGACTCTTTGTGACCCCATGAACTGCAGCATGCCAGGCCTCCCTGTCCACCACCAACTCCCAGAGTCCACCCAAACCCATGTCCATTGAGTCGGTGATGCCATCCAACCATCTCATCCTCTATCGTCCCCTTCTCCTTCCACCCTCAATCTTTCCCAGCATCAGGGTCTTTTCAAATGAGTCAGCTCTTCGCATCAGGTGGCCAAAGTATTGGAGTTTCAGCTTTAACATCAGACCTACCAATGAACACCCAGGACTGATCTCCTTTGGATGGAATAGATACAGAAATGTCTAGAAAGGTGTTTGGTATATGGAAAGCACTCAATATACTAGGCTTGCAGTTCTGATCAGGAAGTGGGTGTCTCCCAACCACGAAGCTGGTGTGCGGTTATAGGAAATACAAGAGCTCAGCAAAACCAAGTTACCACTGTTCCTAGATGATCATCCTGGACTTATGCCACCCTCCTGTGCCCCAACCCTTGACCATTTTGTTTCCTTTTGCAACAAGGGATAAGTCATTGGCTCCTCCTACAGCAGCCAGAGCTGCTGTCAAGGTCACGTTCACTGTACTAAGTGCCTAGAAGCTGGGAATCTTAGGAACCGGTCTCTCTTTTTGGACTCTTCCTGTCTTGGGTGCTGTCACAGCTGCTGCTGCTCTGGGGCTGGGGGTAGATGTCACAGCAGCTTTCTCCTTGATGCTTCTTCCAGTCAGTGTCACTATCAAGTGCCAGCCACTACTGCTGCCAGCTCTGCACCTGGGGCCTGATTTTGAAAAGGCTTAGGAAGGAACAAGGAGGTATCTCCTCTGCCTTGTGTTGGGCTGGCCTCTCCTGGGGCTGGGGTGTGGCACTGAGGCCCCTTCTCTGTTCTCGAGGAGGAAAAGGTGTATTTGTAATTAAACCAGAGGGTTTTCCCTGACAATCCAGTGGTTAAGACTCTGCACTCCCACTGCAGGGGGCACAGGTTCAATCCATGGTCAGAAAATTAAGATCCAGCATGCGGGGGAAAAAGGACATTTATAGTTAAAATAGAGAAAACTTTGAGATATTTGCATGTCTTAATCCTCTCTTCCCTAATCTCAGTTAATAATGCTTTGGAAGTTATATCATTTAATCCAAGCAACACTAGAACATGGATATTATTTTCTCCATCTTATGTATAACAAAGCTGATTGATAAAACCTTTCACAACTGGTTGGAGGCAGAGACAGGACACAAACCCAAATGTTCTGGCTCCAAAGTCCCTCTGCCTTCCCCTAAATTTCTAATTACACACAAAACTCCTGGTAGACAAAGACTTAGTCCTACAAACATAGCCCCAATGTCTTAATAGGTCCTAATCCATATAAAGTACTCAATTATAGTTTGTTGAATAAATGAATGCATATGAATAAGTAAGTGTGGGCTTCCTGTGTGGCTCAGACGGTAAAGAATCTGCCTGCAATGCAGGAGACCTGGGTTTGATCCCTGGGTGGAAGATCCCCTGGAGAAGGGAATGGCTACCCGCTCCAGAATTCTTGCCTGGAGAATTCCATGGACAGAGGAGCCTGATAGACTACAGAGCATGGGGTTGCAAAGAGTAGGATATGACTGAGCTACTTTCACTTATGAGTAAGTGTAAGCACAAGGCAATAATCAAACTGCTGCTGCTGCCAAGTCGCTTCAGTCGTGTCCGACTCTGTGCGACCCCATAGACGGCAGCCCACCAGGCTCCGCCATCCCTGGGATTCTCCAGGCAAGAACACTGGAATGGGTTGCCATTTCCTTCTCCAATGCATGAAAGTGAAAAGTGAAAGTGAAGTCGCTCAGTCGTGTCTGACTCTTAGCGACCCCATGGACTCCTACCAGGCTCCTCCATCCATGGGATTTTCCAGGCAAGAGTACTGGAGTGGGGTGCCATTGCCTTCTCCAATAATCAAACTACTCAGTGATAAATAGGAGTTATAGAATTATCTTAGGCAGTTAGTTCTTTCAGTGTTATTCATACAACAGCATACAGCAGCCAAGAGCTGCTGTCAAGGTTATGTTCACCACACTAAGTGCCTGGAAAGTGGGAATTGGAGGAACAGGCATATTAAATATTGTTCAGTGTTATGTCCCCAGTTCAATAAACAATGGTCAGATACAGAACATGGGGAACATGCTGTTTATAAATGATGGAGGCTCCAGTTAACTTTGCAGTGCACAGCAGAACAGGTGAGTGTTGGGCATGGTGGCCCACTCAGTCTAGGACACCATGTACATTAAAGACCAGAGAGAAGACCAGCATGGCTTTGTGCAAGTCAGCCTGGACTGGAACCAATGGTGAGAACAAACAGGAATCGTAGTAGGCATGCCTGACAAGTGACTTCTGCGGTTAAACACATTGATATTAAGCAGTGCATGAGAGCTGACACAGGGAATCAGCTAATGTCTTGAACTGTAGGGAGGAAATGAAATATACCTCAGAGGAAAGAGAAAGAAAAGCAGAAAAAAAAAAGCTCAGTGTGTATAAGGGGGGAAAAGTTAATAGATTGCTGTATGAATCAGGAAATGAAATTCTTTCCAAAAGGTCCTGTTCCTCTGTCTACACTACAAAGAATGGACAAACTTGCCCTTAAATTGTGGATTCAACTTTCTTTTTTTCTTCCATTTTATTCTCCCTAATGAATTACTAGTTTGTAAAGATACCTTAACAACAACTTTAGAAAATACAAAATGTTGTTCTACCAGAAAACCTGCCATAAGAGTTGGATTACAGGCACAAAAGAGCTCAGGCAAAGATCCAGAAATCTCAGTAACATAATATTAAATTAAAAAACAAAACACCATACATCTCTGGTTATTGGCAACTGTATGTCTTAATATTTTAGCCTACTGTGTGATGTTGCAACTCATTCATAAATTCATCTGTCACTTAGTATTTACTAAGTCTTACTAAGTAACAAGTATAAAGCTGAGGACAATGCAGCACTGACCTGGCTTCAAGGAGCTCATACCTATTCAGTTCAGTTCAGTCGCTCAGTCGTGTCTGACTCTCTGTGACCCCATGAATCTCAGCACGCCAGGCCTCCCTGTCCATCACCAACTCCCGGAGTTCACTCAGACTCACGTCCATCAAGTCAGTGATGCCATCCAGACATCTCATCCTCTGTTGTCCCCTTCTCCTCCTGCCCCCAATCCCTCCCAGAATCAGGGTCTTTTCCAAGGAGTCAACTCTTCACATGAGGTGGCCGAAGTACTGGAGTTGCAGCTTTAGCATCATTCCCTCCAAAGAAATCCCAGGGCTGATCTCCTTCAGAATGGACTGGTT
>NW_011494735.1:6202747-6238967 GCF_000754665.1 Bison bison bison | reverse complement strand
GGTTGGATCTCCTTGCAGTCCAAGGGACTCTCAAGTCTTCTCCAACACCACAGTTCATCAGCATCAATTCTTCGGCGCTCAGCCTTCTTCACAGTCCAGCTCTCACATCCATACATGACCACAGGAAAAACCATAGCCTTCATTAGCCAGACCTTTGTTGGCAAAGTAATGTCTCTGCTTTTGAATATGCTATCTAGGTTGGTCATAACTTTCCTTCCAAGGAGTAAGTGTCTTTCAATTTCATGGCTGCAATCACCATCTGCAGTGATTTTGGAGCCCCCAAAAATAAAGTTTGACACTGTTTCCACTGTTTCCCCATCTATTTTCCATGAAGTGATGGGACCGGATGCCATGATCTTCGTTTTCTGAATATTGAGCTTTAAGCCAACTTTTTCACTCTCCACTTTCACTTTCATCAAGAGCCTTTTTCGTTCCTCTTCACTTTCTGCCATAAGGGTGGTGTCATCTGCATATCTGAGGTTTTTGATATTTCTCCCAGCAATCTTGATTCCAGCTTGTGTTTCTTCCAGTCCAGCATTTCTCATGATGTACTCTGCATATAAATTAACTAAACAGGGTGACAATATGCAGCCTTGACGTACTCCTTTTCCTATTTGGAACCAGTCTGTTGTTCCATGTCCAGCTCTAACCATTGCTTCCTGACCTGCATACAAATTTCTCAAGAGGCAGATCAGGTGGTCTGGAATTCCCATCTCTTTCAGAATTTTCCACAGTTTATTGTGATCCACACAGTCAAAGGCTTTGGCATAGTCAATAAAGCAGAAATAGATGTTTTTCTGGAACTCTCTTGCTTTTTCCATGATCCAGCGGATGTTGGCAATTTGATCTCTGGTTCCTCTGCCTTTTCTAAAACCAGCTTGAACATCAGGAAGTTCACGGTTCACATATTGCTGAAGCCTGGCTAGGGGATATAATTATATTATATATCTTATTACAATAAGATATATATAACTGCTCTGAAAGCATTCTGCCTGGGAGATGGGTAGGGGCTATAAGGTTTCCCCTTACAGGGAGAGGAGTCTACCTATGAGTTACATCTTGATTAATAAGTAACAAAAGAAGAGTGTGTGGCAAGTCCAAGCACAGGGAACAGCCTCTGTGAAGACTTGGCAGCCTGCTTGAATAGTATAAATTCTATAAGGGTAGATTCAGATGATATGAGGCATGGAGATTATATACTTGAGGGAATCTTTTTAATAAAAATGGTAAAAATTTATAATATAAAATTATTTATTAAAGTGAAGATGTATTTAGAAAGAGACAATAGATGACAACTTATGTCTGTAAAAGCTGACAAATATTGCAAAGCTCACAAAATCCAGGAAAACAATATTGAATAATATTCAATAATACCGAAGGAATATTAGTGAATGAACCAGCTGTCTAACATAAGTCTGTAATATTTTTTCCAATCATTTTGGAGGAGCTTACACTCTTTGATAGCCTCTTCATATGGCAACAATTTTGCAATATGGTATGTATTGAAAAAAAGAAAGATAATCCATTAACTTTCCTGTGATAGTTGACAAAATTTGATTTTTCTTATTATCAGTTTAGAAAAAATGTTTCAAGTTTACAACTTTTTGTTGCTAATGCCATGTTAAATTTTTAGGAGTGTTTTCAAATGTGGGGAAACAGTGTCAAGGTACTTTTATGCCTAAGCTGTAAGATTTTGTATCTTTTTGGCTCATTTTCAGTTCTCTTTGAATTAATGATATTTATCATCCTGTTATGCAGAGTACATCATGAGAAACGCTGGACTGGAAGAAACACAAGCTGGAGTCAAGATTGCCGGGAGAAATATCAATAACCTCAGATATGCAGATGACACCACCCTTATGGCAGAAAGTGAAGAGGAATGAAAAAGCCTCTTGATGAAAGTGAAAGTGGAGAGTGAAAAAGTTGGCTTAAAGCTCAATATTCAGAAAACGAAGATCATGGCATCCGGTCCCATCACTTCATGGGAAATAGATGGGGAAACAGTGGAAATAGTGTCAGACTTTATTTTTCTGGGCTCCAAAATCACTACAGATGGTGACTGCAGCCATGAAATTAAAAGGCTCTTACTCCTTGGAGGGAAAGTTATGACCAATCTAGATAGCATATTCAAAAGCAGAGACATTACTTTGCCAACAAAGGTCCGTCTAGTCAAGGCTATGGTTTTTCCAGGAGTCATGTATGGATGTGGGAGTTGGACTATAAAGAAAGCTGAGCACTGAAGAAATTATGCTTTTGAACTGTGGTGTTGGAGAAGACTCTTGAGAGTCCCTTGGACTGCAAGGAGATCCAACCAGTCCATTCTGAAGGAGATCAGCCCTGGGATTTCTTTGGAGGGAATGATGCTAAAGCTGCAACTCCAGTACTTCGGCCACCTCATGTGAAGAGTTGACTCATTGGAAAAGACTCTGATGCTGAGAGGGATTGAGGGCAGGAGGAGAAGGGGATGACAGAGGATGAGATGGCTGGATGGCATCACTGACTCGATGGACGTGAGTTTGAGTGAACTCCGGGAGTTGGTGATGGACAGGGAGGCCTGGTGTGCTGCGATTCATGGGGTTGCAGAGAGTCGGAAACGACTGAGCGACTGATCTGATCTGATCATCCTGTTATTAATAATCTTTTCATTATGGTGACATATCATGTGTTTTATATCATCTTCCTCAGTGCTAGTGTGTCATCAGCAAGAAATTTAATATTTTTCCCATTATATTCACATGCTTCACTCACTTTAATTAATTAGATTATCAAACAATATCCATGAGACTTTTTATTACTTTGATTCCAAATTTATCTCTTTATGTGAATCAGTTTTCAGTTTCACAATAATTTCTATAGATTTTACCACTCACTCAGTTTTATCATGTTTCATATTTCATTAATTTTATCTGCATATTTTATATTTCTTTATAAATAAATTGAATTATGATAAAAGGAAGTACCCGTCATATATATCCAAATCAGGAATCTGCAATTTCTCCCTAGTTTTATTGAAATATCTATAAAACAACTGCCAAACTACAACCAAATTGTCTTTTTGAGTCTTTTAAATTTAAGCAAACTTTTTGCATCTTACTTGTGTCCCTGTTGCGAATCCCAAACCGCTTCATAATGTAGATAACATAACAGTAGATCACACTATTATATCCAGACTGAAAATAAAACCAAATTGGTTTTATGGGTTTAGAACTCTATTTAGATGAACCAGAAAGCATATAGCTTTTAGAAAGTACCAAGGTAATCAATAACCTCAGGAATGGTGGGGCCAGTGTTTTCTTCAGCAGGACTACGGAATAAGCTGCACATGGCACATATTCTGCAAACTTATTAATGATCAATAATAAGATCTTCTCACATTTTATAACAGTTGTGTCGTCACAGTGTTTGTGATTTTGCCTAGTGGCAGGTTGTAGCTGAACAGATTTGTTTTACTTTGTTAAATTAAGTCACACATAAATGCTTTTCAGGTGGCTAAATAAAGTTAAATACAAATATGCAATATTTATTCCACACAAATATATTCTACTATACCCCAACTGAATATAATGCCAAGTGAGTTTTTCCTTAGCTGAATCCCCAAAATGCTGATGGCCATTCCAGTGCCAGTCAATACAGGGGATTGTTGATGGAAATAACTGATAAACCAACCAATGATAAGAATAAACCAGGAGTTTTATTTGAGCCAAACTGAAGACAATAACTGTTTGAATTGTGTTCTGCCAGACTACAAAATAGAGGAGGCTTAGAAAGGCAAACACTGCAAAATGATTAAGTCCTTTGCTAAGAATTAGGATTGAAGCTGGCAAGAAGTAAGGGTGCTTGTTACAGGAAGGATTGGTTGGAGTGTAAATTGCCTGCATAGTTACAGGGGGAGAACTTGAGACCATAAGGTTGCAGCTGGCAGCTGCTTATAGATACTGTTTTGAGAATGACTGGTAGTATCCTTGAGTCTGATACAGTTCAGAAAATTTAAGTTCTCAGTGATGCAGGAATGTGTCTGAAACCACAATCACTATGGTCATCTGTCTCCGTTTTGGATGCTTGAACTACAGTTATTCCATTCTTATTTTTAAAAGTGTTTTCTTTTTTTAATGATTAAAGCAGCTGTACAATGCATGTTTGACCAGCCATAAGACAAGCTGTCCTAGTTAGCATCAAGTTTAAGTTAAACCAAGAATAAGCCAGACTGACTTGCCCATACCTCACATACACTTCTCCACTGAGAAGGCCTGGGAATAGCAACATTCCCAAAGGAATGAGCACCCCCAGTGTGCAGATCTTGGTTTGTCAATACCTTTGCAGGTTTGGAGCAGGGCCATTATAAGATTGGAAATCTAAAATATTGTTATTTTAGAAAACAAAAGATTCTGAGGACGTGTCAAGATTCACACAGAATGGGTGCCCACTGGCCAAATCTGGAACAACTTTAAATCAAAATAAAGTATGATAATAGCAGATCATTGCTTATTGAATAACGATTATGAATTCACACCAATATATGTTAACTAATGAATGATAAATGGGGAAGAAGAGAAAGCTCTTAGTTGGTAGAATACCAACTAATACATGAAGAAAGAATGAGCAAATTAGACAATCATCTTTGGGCAACCATTACAGTAATAGTTCAAGTCATTAATGAATGCTAAAACTAATGGTTGAAATATGCGTGCATGTCTAGATTCTCTACATGGACAGGTCCTGTTCCCAGGTGTTCTGTGCACGTAGGGTGACAGCCTTTGGCTGTGATACCCTTCCTTACATTAATGGTGTTGCTATCTTGTACCCTTTACCTGAGATAAACTCTAGATTTGTAAGCATTGCCAAAACAAATAAATAAATAAAATGAATGGTTGCAAGAACAGGAAATGTACATAGTCTTAAAATAACTCTCCATAAGACATTAATTGCAAAGGGGAAAGAGTAACTTTAGATTAGAGAAACCCAATAAACACCACCTCAATCATGATCAAAGTTAACATCAGCAGTAGTAGGACAAATGGAAATCATATACTATCCAAGAAGATGCAATGAGAACACAGCATTACTTCTGTGATGTTCCTGCTATGCTATGCTAAGTCACTTCAGTCGTGTCCGACTCTGTGTGACCCCATAGACTGCAGCCTACCAGGCTGCCCCGTCCCTGGGATTCTCCAGACAAGAACACTGGAGTGAGTTGCCATTTTCTTCTCCAATGCATGAAAGTGAAAAGTGAAAGTGAAGTCGCTCAGTCGTGTCGGACTCTTAGCAACCCCATGGACTCCTACCAGGCTCCTCCATCCATGGGATTTTCCAGGCAAGAGTACTGGAGTAGGGTGCCATTGCCTTCTCCGGATGTTCCTGCTAAAAATGCAAAAGCTGACTCTAGTCATGAGGGAAATACCAGATGAACCCAAGCTGAGGGAAATTTTACAGAATAACTAGCCTATAATTTTCAAAAACATCAACATCAAGAAAAGTCAAGAAAAGAGTAAAGAAGAGTTACAGACTGAAGGAGTCTAAAAAGATTTAAGAGTGAATGCAAAACTAGGCAACCAATAAGGTATTAACTTCCAAAATATACAAACACTTCATACAATTCAATATCAAAAAAGAAAACAAAAACAAATCTAAGAATGGGAAGAAGAGGTAGATAGACATTTCTCCAAAGAAGACATACAGATGGCCAAGAAGCACATGAAAAGATGCTTAGTATCGCTATATTAAAGAATTGCAAACGAAAACTACAATGAGGTATCACCTCACACCAGTCAGAATGGCCATCTTCAAAAAGTCTACAAATAGTAAATACTGGAGAGGCTGTGGAGAAAAGGGAACCCTCCTGCACTGTTGGTGGGAATGTAAACTGGTACAGCCACTGTGGAGAACAGTATGGAGGTTCCTTCAAAAACTAAGAATTGCATTACCATATGATCCGGCATTCCTCTGCACATATCCAGAAAAGACAAAAACTCTCATTCAAAAAGATACATGTACCCCAGTATTCATAGCAGCACTCTTTACAATAGCCAAGACATGGAAACAATCTAAATATCCACCAACAGATAAATGGATAAAGAAGATGTGCTATGTGTGTGTGTGTGTGTGTATAGAATATTACTATTATTCACCATAAAAGGAATGAAATGATGCCATCTGCAGCAACATGGACGGACCTCGAGATTATCATATTAAGTGAAGTAAATCTAAGACAAGTCTCATATGATGTTACTGGTGGGCTGCCGTCTATGGGGTCACACAGAGTCGGACACGACTGAAGCGACTTAGCAGCAACATATATTAAGTAGATAAACAGCAAGGGCCTACTGTAGCACAGGAAACTATATTCAATATCTTTTATAACCTATGATGGAAAAGAATCTGTTAAAGAATAGATATATCTGTATGTGTAGAACTGGGTCACTTTGCTGTCCACCCAAAACTAGCACAACATTGTGAATCAACTATACTTCAGTTTGAAAAAAAGAGATTCCCTAGGTCTTCCCTGGTGGCTCAGTGGTAAAGAATCCGCCTGCCAATGCAGGAGACACAGGTTCCATCCCTGACCTGGGAAAGTCCCACATGCTATGAGGCAACTAAGCCCATGCACCAACACTATTAAGCCTCTGCTTAGAGCCCGGCAGCTGCAACTAATGAGCCCATGTGCTGCAGCTATGGAACTCCACGCACCTAGAACCTGTGCTCTACAATAAGAGAAGCCATCGCAATGAGAAGCCCACACACCACAATTAGAGAAAAGCCACCATGCGCCACAACTGCAGAACAGTCTGCACAGCAATGAAGACCCAGCAAAGCCAAAAATAAATTAAAAAAAAAAATTTTTTTAAAACAGAGATTCCCAAAGAAAGTAAATGCAATACATCACCCTACATTTTCTATAAAAGCACATAATTGGCAATAGCCAAGTGCAGTTTTGAAATTTTGCTCTCACTTTTAAATTATTAAAAACATCTACCCAACTACATGAACACAGAGCTATGACCCTGCCATAAACTCAAGAAACACTTGTACTTGTGGGGTCTTTATGCATAAGCTTAATTAACTTCATGATAAATTTGTATTTGCCTGTAAGTACATGATGGAGAAGGCAATGGCACCCCACTCCAGTACTCTTGCCTGGAAAATCCCATGGATGGAGGAGCCTGGTAGGCTGCAGTCCATGGGGTCGTTAAGAGTCAGACACGACTAAGCGGCTTCACTTTCACTTTTCACTTTCATGCATTGCAGAAGGAAATGGGAACCCACTCCAGTATTCTTGCCTATCCCAGGGACGGGGGAGCCTGGTGGGCTGCCATCTGTGGGGTCACAGAGAGTCGGACACGACTGAAGCGACTTAGCAGCAGCAGCAGCAGTGAGTACATGAAGGTGGGATAAAATAAAAGCACTAACTAAATCAATAAACATGGGTTATTATAACGTAAACTTGGAGGAGTATTTTCTCAGTATCATCTCCCAGCTGTTTGTCTTTATTTGTCTTCAGATCTCTTCAGTCATGACGTGTCTCCAACCTAAGCATCTTCCAGCTTAAATAATACATAGTTAATCCTCCTGGTCTGCACTAGTATTTATAGTGCTTCTCAAATGTCAGAGGACTTTCACTGAGCCTAATTATCTGATGATTGCTACTCTTTTTTACCCTCGATCTCCTTGAGGATGTCTTGAATCTGCATTTTATATTGTAAGATCTCCTTTATATGTGGAAGTTAAAAAAGCCAAACTCAGAATAGATCCGTGGTTGCCAGGGGCAGGGGAAGTGAGAAGATGTTGGTCAAAAGGTTTGAACTTCCAGTTATAAGTGGAATAAGTTCTAGGAATCTAATTATAGCACAGTGACTATTGTTAACAATACTATGTTATATACTCGACAGTTGCTAACAGAATAGATCTTAAAAGCTCTCTACATAATAACAACAATGAAAACAAAATGGTAATTATGTGAGGTAAAGGATGTGTCAACTAATCTTATTGCAGTTGTCATTCCACAATACATACATGTATCAATTAATCACAAGGTACACCTTAAAGAAGTTTACTTGAGATTTGCTACAGAATAGATCTTAAATGTTCTCTCTCTCTCTCTCTCTCTCTCTCTCTCTCACACACACACACAAATCATAATATGTCAAGTGATAAGAAACAAAGAAGATGCTTCGTCTGTAGCTGGGATGGCTTGGAGGGATGGTCGAGGGCAGTAGCAGACATGATTGACTGCCTGTGTGACCATTCACTCCATAGCAGGTTTGCTGGTTGCCTCCCATTAGAACTTCTTTCTTGGACAATGTCTCAGGCTAAAAATGACATTTGTTAGCCTCCTTTGCAATGTGAGAAGAAATCTTACCAGGACGTCTGGGCAGTCTCTTTAGAAGAGAGAGATTGGACCCTTCTCTTTCATTTTTACCCTATTGCCTAGAGTGAAGATGTGGCTGGACTGTGGCCTGAAAGCCTCAGACAGAAGAGCAGAAAGTTTAGAGGGAGCTCAGACCCCCTCATCACTTTATGGAGCTAATACAACTGTCCTGGATTGTCTGCTTTTGTATTTCTTTGTGTAATTAAACTACACTTGAGTTGATGAATGCCTGGGAAGCAATTTCATTTAAACCATGAGCAAGTGAAAAGTCAGAAAAAAGAGTCAAAAGTAAGGAGAAAAATCACCAAAAGGTGGCAACTTCAGAAACCAAGGGGATAGAACTTAAAGAAGGGATAATTGCTGGAAACAGTATGGAGTTTCCTTTAAAACTAAAAATAGAGCTACTATATATGATCCAGCATTCCCACTCTGGGGCATATATCCTGAGAAAACTCTAATTTGAAAAGATATATGCACCCCTATGTTCATAGTAGCACTATTTACAATAGTCAAGACATAGACACAACCTAAATGTCCATCGGCAGATGAATGGATAAAGGTGATGTGGTGTATAAATGCAATGGAAGATTACTCAGCCATAAAGGAATGAAATAACACCATTGCGGCAACATGAATGGACCTAGAGATGATAATACTAAGTAAAGTAAGTCAGACAGAGCAAGATAAGCATCATATGATATCACTTATATGTGGAATCTAAAAACTGATACAAATGAACTTATTTACAAAACAGACACAGTCTCACAGACTTCAAAAACAAACTTATGATTACCAAAGGGGAAGCGGAGGAAGGATAAATTAGGAATTTGGAACTGGCAGATACAAACTATTATATATAAAACAGATAAATAACAAAGACATATATATAACACAGGGAACTATACTCAATACTTATAATAATCTACAAGGGAAAAGAATCTGAAAAAGAATGTGTGTGTGTGTATATATATATATATATATTTCTATATTGTATTAACTATCAGATCAGATCAGATCAGTCGCTCAGTCGTGTCCGACTCTTTGCGACCCCATTAATCGCAGCATGCCAGGCCTCCCTGTCCAACACCAACTCCCGGAGTTCACTCAGACTCACGTCCATCGAGTCAGTGATGCCATCCACCCATCTCATCCTCTGTTGTCCCCTTCTTCTCCTGCCTCCAATCCCTCCCAGCATCAGAGTCTTTTCCAATGAGTCAACTCTTCGCATCAGGTGGCCAAAGTACTGGAGTTTCAGCTTTAGCATCATTCCTTCCAAAGAAATCCCAGGGCTGATCTCCTTTAGAATGGACTGGTTGGATCTCCTTGCAGTCCAAGGGACTCTCAAGAGTCTTCTCCAACACCACAGTTCAAAAGCTTCAATTCTTTGGTGCTCAGCCTTCTTCACAGTCCAACTCTCACATCCATACATAACCACAGGTATACTTCAATAAAAAATGATTTAAACTTTTAGAGAACATCATTTAGTAAATATTTAAGTTATTGCACTTTTTGACTCTAAAAAGGAAAGGTAATTGCTGTAGAGAAGAGACCGTGGGGTTTAGCAGTGTGGGGTTCATTGATGCCCTTGAAGAGCACTGCTCTAGTAAATAAATGAGGAGGAGGCTTCTAACATTGGATCGAGGACACTGGGAGTATTGGTTACTTTGGTGGTTCTCAAATCCTAGAGCAACTTTTTTTTTTTAATTTTATATTGGAGTATAGTTGGCTTACAATGTTAGTTTCAGATATATAGTGCAGTGATTCAGTTATACATACACATGTATCCATTCTTTTTCAGATTATTTTCCCATATAAGTTTTTACATAGTACTGAGTAGTGTCCCCTGTGGTATACAGTAGGTCCTTGTTGATAATCTACTTTATATATAGTGGTGTGCAACTTTGTTTTAAAAGAAAAAAATGACAGTTTGCCACACACCTTTTATAAATTCAGGGGCTGAGTCTCAGAAGGCTGCTTTTTAAACAAGGACTTGGTTGAGTCTGGTGTGAGTTGTTCATAAACCATACCTTAAGGAGCATGGAGGTACTCTTGCCATGAATTGTTTATGAAAGGAAGAAGGAGGGTAGCAAACTTGAGGACAGGCAGGGTCGATGGAAGGCATTTATGTTGGGGAAGACCCAAGCATTATTGAAAGGATGCAGGAGAGACAGAAATACAGAAGATAACACAGGTGATCACTGGTAGCACAAGGTCCTGGAGAAGAACATAGCTGGTAAAGGATGAAAGATTCTCCAAGGCATAAAAGAAACAGATAAGGAGGGTTAAGCTATCTACCCTAAACCACTTGCAGCTAGACTTTCTGTGCTTTCTCATAGCCTGCTCTTTCTGCTTTCTCTGTCCAGCTGGAGGTGAGGACATCTCTCTTCTGGAAATCCTGAATGATTCTGTCCAATAGTCTACTCCTTAATAAACGAACAAAACGGATCAGATGACACAAGTAGAAACTAACAGAGGATTTTGATTCAATGGGAAAAATTCCATTAACCAATTAGATTAAGATCCTTTTCATCTTTATAATAAGATGGGCTGCCTCCAGAGGATGTGAACTTCCCATTTCAGGAGATTTCAAGCACAGGCTGCAAAATATTGTAATAAATATTGTAAGCACAATTGATGTGCTGGATAGATGTTTGAACTAGACAAGCTTGCATTCTTCTTTGGCTCTGAGATTCTAGCATTTTTATAATATTGGACTGGAAGACCCTCCATAGGTGAAGAGAAAAACATAAGTAGGGAAGAGAGCTGGGAAGAAATGGGTAACTATAGACAGCATAAGAATACTGGGATAGAATAAAAATAGAAGATAGAAGGACAGCATTCAAAGTAGGTTTTACCTTTTATATGATTTTTGCCTTAGGTTGGCTCAATATTTCCTTAACCCCCAGCTATGTGATGGTGCCAGAGTTTGATGTAAATTTCAAGTCAAAACTTGAAAGTCACTCAGGCTGTGTCTATGCCTCAGTCTTGCAGTGAAGAGAATTTTCAGTCCATCACTGAGGCCAGTCCTGATGTTTTCAAGGTGAATGAATTATTACATAAGACATGAAAAAGGTGATCAAATGCTGCTAGCTTCCAGACCCTCAGCTTTTTATGGATATAAATGGCAGGAACAATTATTAACAGCCACTGTATTAAATCTTGGCAGACAGTAGAGATTATTTGGGGGAGGGAGAATTTTTTTCTAAAAAATAAAGGAATTTATTTAATGACTCATGTTGATAAATGTGTTATTTTTTCCATGAGTCGAGTATGTAGCGTTGATTACTGCTAAGTAAAAGGCTAAATGCAAATAAGAGGAAAAAAATAAAAACAAAGAGGTGCTATGCTCATTGTGAAAGACAAAGCTGAGTATTAATAATTATATTAATTGACATGAATAATGCATCAAGAAAAAAGGCTGATTAATATAATGATAAACTGAAATTATATGACAGTCTCTTCAAAGCATTCCACAAATTTCACAGACACTCTTTTAGGTACATACCTCCCCAGAGCCATCAATTTCCAGTTCCAAATGGAAAAACAGGTGTGGGTGGATTGATGTTTGATGATAGGCATGTAGCTGATGAGTAGCAGAAATCCAAGCTCAGAAGAGTTCAACCGCTGTTCTGGCTAATCCTTTGATGTCAATTTGTATCTTACACTCTTTTCAGAAAGGATTGTACTGTTGGAAATATAGCAAACATTCAGCTGAAATGGGAGTGATGGAATAACTTGAAATGACTTCATAGCATCTGACTGACCAAAGGTGATGATTTCCTGGGGGAATGGCTTGTTGAGGTAGTGCTGGAAATGCTTAACTGGATTTCTCTCCCATCATTAATGGTGTGAAGCACAGGTACTTAATGAGTATGGTTGGACTTAATCTATTTTATGCACCCATGCCTGACGTTAGAACAAGGGATTCAGTTGCTATTTTAGAATGTAATTCGAAGTCTTCAGTATACTCCTCTGTCTTGATGGATTTCAAACATCCCCAGAATCCTTGAGGGGGCCATTGATGAACTTCTTAGAGCAAATGATTGTACCTTAGAACAAGTCCAATAAGTTACTTTGTGGATTAGAGACTGTTGTGCAGTGGTGGCTAAACAGCAGAGTTTGAAATAAGTGTAAAGGAGACAAACTCGTTGTAAAATCAGCCCAGAAGAATATGGCCCCCAAACTTTACTGCTAGGCTAGAATAAAAAGCTCTCCAATATCTAAAATACTGCTTGGAAATAACTATGTCAGCAATAGGCAAGAGAGAGGGGTTCCAGAGTATGTATTAATATCTTTCTAATCTAGAAGACAGTCTTACAGAGTGCAGAGTATATTCAACATAGAATAGATTCTCTATTTGATTGGAAAGCAGGATATGCAAGGAAAAGTAACAAACACACATTATATATATGCACACACATATACATATATGGTATTATATTTTACCATTACCATTAGAAAGTAATGGCTCTGAGAGATTTTAAACAGAAAGAGCCTGTTGTTTTGATATTACCTTAAATCTTGAAGATTTGTTGTTGTTCAGCCACTCAGTCATGTCCAATTCTTTGCGACCTCACGGACTGCAGCATGCCAGACTTCCCTGTCCATCACCATCTCCCGGAGCTTGCTCACACTCATGTCCGTTGAGTCGATGATGCCATTCAACCATCTCATTCTCTGCCGTCCCCTTCTCCTCCTGCCTTCAATATTTCCCAGCGTCAGGGCCTTTGCTGATGAGTTGTCTCTTCGCAACAGGTGGCCAAAGTATTGGAGCTTCAGCTTCAGCATCAGTCCTTCCGATGAATATTCAGGATTAATTTCCTTTAGGATTGACTGGTTTGATCTCCTTCCTTGTAGTCCAAGGGACTCTCAAGAGTCTTCTCCAACACCACAGTTCAAAAGCATAATTTCTTTGACACTCAGCCTTCTTTATGGCCCAACTCTCACATCCACACATGACTACTGGAAAACTATACAGACCTTGTCGGCAAAGTAATGTCTCTGCTTTTTAATATGCTGTCTATGTTTGTCATAGCTTTTCTTACAAGGAGCAAGTGTCTTTTAATTTCATGGCTACAGTTACCATCTGCAGTGATTTTGGAGCCCAAGAAAATAAAGGCTCTCACTGTTTCCATTGTTTCCCCATCTATTTGCCATGAAGTGATGGGACTAAGCCATGATCTTAGTTTTTTGAATGTTGAGTTTTAAGCCAACTTTTTCGTTCTCCTCTTTCACTTCCATAAAGAGGCTCTTTCACTTTCATCAAGAGGCTCTTCACTTTCTGCCATAAGGGTGGTGTCATCTGCATATCTGAGGTTGTTGATGTTTCTCCCTGCAATCCTGATTCCAGCTTGTGCTTCATCCAGCCTGGCATTTTGCATGATGTACCCTGCATAGAAGTTAAATAAGCAGGGTGACAATATACTCCTTTCCCAATTGATGTACCTCTTTCCGAAGTTTGAACCAGTCTGTTGTTCCATAACTGTTTCTCACTGTTGCTTCTTGACCTGCATACAGGTTTCTCAGGAGGCAGGTTAGGTGGTCTGGTATTCCCACCTCTTTCTGAATTATCCACAGTTTGTTGTGATCCACACAGTCAAAGGCTTTAGCACAGTCAGTGAAGCAGAAGTAGATGTTTTTCTGGAATTCTCTTGCTTTTTCTATGATCCAACAGATGTTGGCAATTTGATCTCTGGTTCCTCTGCCTTTTCTAAATCCAGGTTGAACATCTTCATTCACATACTGTTGAAGCCTAGCTTGGAGAATTTTGAGCATTGCTTTGCAGGCCTGTGAGATGAGTGCAATTGAATGGTAGTTTGAACGTTTTTTGGCATTGCCTTTCTTTTGGATTGGAATGAAAACTGACCTTTTCCAGTCCTGTGGCCACTGCTGAGTTATTCAAATTTGCTGGCATATTGAGTGCAGCACTTTCACAGCATCATCTTTTAGGATTTGAAATAGCTCAGCTGGAATTCCATCACCTCCACTAGCTTTGTTCTTAGTGATGCTTCCTAAGGCCCACTTGCCTTCACACTCCAGGGTATATCTATATCTAAATCTATATCTATATCTATATATGTCCTCAAAGCTAAATATGTGTTTCCCATCTTCTAATTCTACGTATATATATGTGTGTGTGTGTGTAGTTAGGATTAGAAGACGGAAAGTTTGGAAGAAAAGCAGATTTGGCTTTATTTCCTTTCTCTGATCTTTCCAGATGAGGTTAAACGCTCCAATTAAGTGCCTACACATCTTTTTTTTACCAAACATATATCACATTTTATTGCTACTGCTTCTTAAATTGTGATTTTCCCGTTAAACTCAAATGGTCTGAGGACACCATCCTCTCACTAAGCACCCAGGAAAGACTGGAACATGTGAGTGCTCAATGCATATTTTTTAAGTTAATGAATGAATGGGCAATGGGAAGCCATCAGTGGCCTCTGCGTTAGGGACACATGTGATTTAGGAGAGTCATGGGGCAGTGAAATTGTAGGGTACCTGGGCAATGAGACTAGGGCATTCCTTACCCATTTATCAGTGGCTGTGCTAGGGGTATATTCTCACTTGGATTTAAACCACTGATTATTATTGTGTCACTTTGGAGACTGTGGTATCTCGAGTCGAGAAAGCTGTAAGGCATGCTGCTTCTATCCCTTCCATCATTGGAGAACTTTATTGTATTCCTACTTTGGTCTTGAAACTGCAGAGGAGGAAATTTTCTCAATTTTATTGATATATAATTGATTTACAACATTGTGATCATTTCTGCTGTACAGCAAAGTGATTCAGTTATGCCAATATACATATATCTTTTTCATATTCTTTTCTATTATGGTTTATCACAGGATATTGAATACAGCTCCCTGTGCAATATAGTAGGACCTTGTTGTTTATTCATCCTATATATGATGGATATATATTTTTGCATCTGCTAATCCCAAACTCCCAATTCATCCCTCCTCGACAACCCCTCTCCCTCACAGAGGAGGAAATTGAATCTTAGAGGAGTTTGTGGTTTTCATGAGGTTACACCGTTTGAAGGAGCAAAACTGAAACTGGATCCCAAGTTCCCAAATTCCTATTCTTCCTGCTCTTTCTGCAGCTCTTTACAAAGATCTATCTTGTAAAGTTTTTTAGGGTGAATTTAAGGAGGAGATACTGTAATTAAGAAAGGGATTATCTCTAGATGTGATATATTGAGGGTTGTGTAAAGATAATTATATTGTGAATGAAAAGAAAGTAATGTCTCTGAGAGACTTTAAAAGAAAGAGCTTATTGTTTTTATATTAGGTTAAATCTTGAAGAGAGGTTTAGGGAGTAAAATGAGTGAAACTGCTAATTCCTGAGCATTCATCACATGCCGATAAATGTGAGTTAAGAAGATGATCTTTTGCACCCAAACAATAATAATAGAAAGCATAACAATACCAAATAATAAGTATGGAATTCTCTGCTGAGCAAAAGGTTTAGAATGGAGACTCTAGGAGAAGAAAAGTGGAGACAGGGATTTCTGTAGGATGTGCAGAAATGCCAAGATATTTATTTTAAAAGTGTGAAAAAAAGTCACTAATTGCTATTGTCAAAGATGCCCTGAATAACACAGCCCACTGACAAAGTATGAGTCCCCAAGTTAAATGTTAAACAGGTCCCCAAAGCTAAATATGTGTCCCCTAGGCAAATATTTATAGAAGTCTACTGTCCAAAAGTAACGAAATACACATCTCTGAAATTTATTAACAATTAATAAGTTTAATATAAATGTTTTAACAGTGCCTGATAACAGTTTCAGTCCTATTTTATTAAACAAATATTTGTTGATCATATATTATGTGCTAGGCACTTAAAATACTATCATTTTATCACCATCATCATTAATATTATTAGCATTATTTCATACTTGTTTAGGCAACTTAAAATAGATAATATAAAAAAAGGTGTAAATAGATACTGTGTTGGCTTTATTTCTAACAATGGAAAAAAATTTCTTCTGAATATTGGCAAATCAACAGTGGGCTGTTATATCTGTATCCTAAATCACATCAGAGTCCAAAGGAAAAAAATTAAGCTACCACTTTCAAAGTGACACTGCCATTAAATCAGCTATTACCAGGAAAATACATTCTTGACATACCTCCCTGATAATTCTATCTGCCAAAAGGCAAGGAAAGCAGTGAAGGGGGAAAAATTGCTACTTTGGATCTAATCATAACCTCCATGAAAGAATTTGTCGATTAAGTGCTAGAACCTTGGAAAAATAGAATGATGTGGTATAATATTTTGTGATAGTCAGGGAGAAGAAAACTAGACATGTATCAGATTACATTTTATTTCATGATAATCATTATTTTTATTACAAAATAGGTGTTCAGAGCAGACAAATTTTAAAAATGTAGAAAATTACAAAGGAAGAAATAGAATAGTAATCTACAGAGAACACTGTTAACATTTTGATGCACACTCCTGACTTTTTAATACCTGCATTACGTTTCTCTTGTTAAGCAATTTGTGTTATACTTTACATAAAATTTTATATCCTGCTTTCATCTATTAACAATACATCATAAACAGTTTCCCATTTTATTACATGTTCTACTGAGGCATTATGTTAATGTCTACATGATACACTATTAAAAGAAAATACTGAGTTAATTTTCATCAGCCCTATGTGCTAGACAGTACGTAATGAAGGCATTACTGGAGTCTCTCAGTTAATGTTCACGTCAGTCATCATGTTAGCACTTTTAGGATCTCTATTTATATTAAGATTTAGGGAAAATAAATAACTTGCTCAAGGCTCTGAAGGTAAGAATTTTAATATTCAAATTTGAATCTAGCTACTTTAAAACTGGGCTTCCCTGGTGGCTCAAATGGTAAAGAATCTGCCTGCAATGCAGGAGACCTGGGTTTGATCCCTGGGTTGGGAAGATCCCCTGGAGAAGGGAAAGGCAACCCACTCCAGTATTCTTACCTGGAAAATTCCATGGACAGAAGATCCTGCTGGGCTACTGTCCATAGGGTCAGAGAGTCAGACATGACCGAGCACTGTGCTTTTAACAGCTACATTATGGTATTTCTCCCATTATAGAAATTTATCAAAATTAATTTACTCCAATCTCCTGTTGTTTAACTTCTAAAGGATTTCCATTTTCAGGCAATTACAAATAATACTGTCTTTAACAACTTTGGTCATATACTTTTGTAAATATCCATTGTTATTGCCTTAAGATAAAGCTATTAAGAAATAAAATTGCTGGATGAAAGAATATAATGATCTAAAGATGCTTGATATAGTTGAAAATATATTTGCCAATTTGATAAAAAATGTACTTTTGTTTAAATTTGTATTTCTGAGATTACTCGTGAGGCATTAGATTGGCTTTAGATTACTTTAAAAATACATGATAATGTTTTTGGCATCATCTCTACTGACTTTTACATTTTTATTATTGATTTACAAGAACTCTTTACATATTAATAATAGTCAACTTTTTTCATAAAATTTTCAAGCTTTTCCTCTAAAAATTAGCCTTAAATTTTTATTTATGGTACCTTTTTATGTTTGAGACTTTAAACTTTAGTAATATATCACTATTTTCCACTATTGTTTTCTGTTTGTATTGTGATCAGAAAGGCTTTGCATTCTCTGAGTTCAGACAAATATTTAATCCTATTTTTGAGCAAATAAAAAGGCTTTCTTTTAAAAATTGAATCCAGTTCTTTTTTCTTTTTATTTTATTTTATTTTTAAACTTTGCAATATTGTATTAGTTTCGCCAAATATCGAAATGGATCCGCCACAGATATACATGTGTTCCCCATCCTGAACCCTCCTCCCTCCTCCCTCCCCATACCATCCCTCTGGGTTGTCCCAGTGCACCAGCCCCAAGTATCCAGCATCGTGCATCGAACCTGGACTGGCAACTTGTTTCATAATGATATTATACATGTTTCAATGCCATTCTCCCAAATCTTCCCACCCTCTCCCTCTCCAACAGAGTCCATAAGACTGTTCAGCTGTGTCAATCTTACATATTTTAAAGTATGTGACCTGTAAATTAAATTATACACAGCACTCTAGGGTAGAAGAGAATTGATTTACATGTTATGACTTCCTTGTACCTTTTACTGTTTGTTAGTGGTTGGTGAAACATAATTAGGTTACATTGTTTAGAGACAGATCATATTCACATCATTCATTTGTCTCTGAGAAACAAGCATTGCCTACAAGGCAACTCTAACTTCGTGCAGTTCAGAGTAGGTGTCTCAGTAGATGACAGACCGTTCTCTCTAGTAAAATCCTGTGCTTCATCTACTGGGACTGCCTTAAGAGGAAGTAAATAATTCCTGCTCCTCACATTATGGTGTTTCTGTTGGTGTAATCTTTTCGACCTTTCACCTACCATTCTACATTTGTGACATACTTAGCATTTTTGTAAGTGGTAAGTTACCTGTTTCTCTGTGGTGATATACGATAGCTCAGCATCGCTGTTATCCTACAGCATCCTCTATTTGTACCTTTATTTTCTTCCCATCACTCTGGAGGACGTGTCTATGGAAACTCTTCCAGCAGAGCCCTTGATTTCCAGATTAAGTTCCTTCAAGTAAATTGAAAGAGGACTATTGGCCCTATCAGAGTCCTGCTTGTCATGGATGCCAGCAAGTGGGGTTGTGTTGGAAGCTGTGCTGCCTTGATGGGACCAGGCTGAACTGATGTAGTAATAATTAAAGGATCAAACTTTCTGGAATTTAATTTTTTAATATATCTGAAATTTACTCTGGGGTATAGTATGAAATGGAAATCTACTCTTATGCTAGTTTTTAACAAGTAATGATTTATTTTCTCAATGATTCAAAATGCTACTTCTTTTGTACATTAAATTTATGTATTTATGTATACACAGATATATGTACACATACATATATACACATGTATCTGCTTCTGAGGTTTTCCTTCCCTTATTCTTTTCCATTAGTCAGTTTCTTCAGTCTTGTGTCACTCTCATATTTTTTCATCATTACAGTGTTAAAGCATATTTTAACATCAGATAGCGGCACTTCAAACCATCTTTGTGCCAGTAATCAATGCATTGCCTCTCAGCTCCAGATTTACCCTTCATCGAATGCTCTGGGAAAATGGAGCTGGCTCTTTTAAATATTTCTCTTGGTTCGCTGGCATGATAGTAGTCTTTGTCAGTAGAGGGCAGTAAAGAGACGTGGCAAAAGAAGATGCCTGCCCTCTCAGTCCTGGAGTGCTTGCTCCCTTGACAGGCAGCAGGCAGGGCTTCTCTAATGCCCAGCTCTGGCAGTGCACAGCAGCGTGAGGTATGTAGCAGCCAACAGATCCACCCCACCCCGCAACCCACCTCCGCTCCGCCAGCACTCCTTTTGGGCAGTTTTGTGATAAAAAGGTTTTAATGAGCTATCTTACAGTGAACAGCTTTCCCCAACATCTAGAATGCAAATTTCAAGCAAGTTCCACTGGTGAAGTACCACAATGACTTCTTTGCCATTCAGTGAGCCCCAGCTGTGCCTTCAGCAAGGTCTAGATCTCAGCTCTTAAGAGATTCTTCCTTCTGCTGCTGCTGCTGCTAAGTCGCTTCAGTCGTGTCAGACTCTGTTTGACCCCACAGACGGCAGCCCACCAGGCTCCCCCGTCCCTGAGATTCTCCAGGCAAGAACACTGGAGTGGGTTGCCATTTCCTTCTCCAATGCATGAAAGTAAAAAGTGAAAGTGAAGTCGCTCAGTCGTGTCCGACTCTTAGTGACCCCATGGACTGGAGCCTACCAGGCTCTTCTGTCCATGGGATTTTCCAGGCAAGAGTACTGGAATGGGATGCCATTGCCTTCTCCGTTCTTCCTTATAATAGCCCTAAAACCCATGACTGCTTAGTATAGATGCTAATTTTATATTCTTAACTCTCTTTACTTCTCACTGGCTAAGCCCTCATTACTTCAACTAAGCCCCTTCTTAAAGTTAATAATTCTTATTAAATCTTCCCTGTTTGAATTATTGTTTTCTTTCTGTCTCCTGATTGGACCCTCAACAATACCATTCTTTTTCCAAAACCTCATAAATTATCTTTTTATTTTTCCAGATGAATTTTGGGATATGTAAAATTCAAGAAAAATCCTCTTAGATTTTCCATTATAATTACATTAATCTTATACATTAATTTGTGAAAGTTTATATATGTGTGTGTATATATATGTGTGTGTGTGTATAATATATATATACTGGCTGCACTGCTCAGCTTGTGGGATCTTAGTTCCTCTACCAGGGATCGAACCTATGCTCTTGGCAATGAAAGCATAGAATCTTAACCACTGGGAATTCCCAAAAGTTACCATATTTTTAATATTGAATATTGGTTTTCTTCTAGAGAAACCATCTCTCTCTGTTCTTCAGAAAAAGAAATTATTTTCTTTATTTAGGCCCTCCAGATGTTTTGTTAACTTCTACATGTTTTGTTGACTGTTATTATGAATGTGATCATTTCCCCTTATATTTGCTATTTGGCTCAGAGGTAATGATTAACCTGATTGATCTCCTGAAATTTGGCTCTCAGAGATCTGGCCTTCTGCAGAACTTTGTGGAACTTAGATAAAACCAAATGTTAAAGTAATCAATTTTGGCATAATATGAGGTGGTGATCCATCACAAATCAAATAAGCTTCAAATGCAAAACGTAAACACTTGTCATTGTTCTAGTTACTGTGGTTGCATAACAATTTGTCCAACATTTAGTGGCATAAGACAACCATTTCTTACACTTACAGATTAAGAATCTAGGTGGGACAGAGTATATATAGCTCCTCTCTGTCCCCTGAATGTCTGGGGCTCACTGGAAGATTTTAGGTTGGAGACTGAAGTCATCTGAAGCCTTGTTAACTCACATGCCCCCACTGATGTTTGCTGTTGGTTGGGGGAGCCTCAGTTCTCCATGTAGGTCTCTCCATGTGGTCTCTCCAGGTAGGCTAGTTTGGGCTTCCTCATGGCATCGTGGCTAATTTCCCCAATGCCAGCCTCTCAAACAGAAAGCACCAGATGAAGTTGTATCCTTTTGTCTCATATAATATTCCTTCCTCTGTATCCTATTGGTCAGAGCAGTCACATGCACACTCTGGTTCAAGGACAGGATATGTGTCTCCATGCTCAGTCGTGTCAGACTCTTTGTGACCCCATGGACGGTAGCCTACCAGGCTCTTCCATCCATGGGATTTTCCAGGCAAGAATACTGGAGTGGGTTGCCATTTCCTTCTCCAGGAGATCTTCCCAACATAAGGATTGAACCCAGGTCTCCCGCATTGCAGGCAGACGCTTTACCGTCTGAGCCACAAGGAGAGGATAGATAGACCCTACTCTTGGTGGAGTGTGGCAAGGTTCTACTAGAGCATGTGGGATCAGAAATACTGCTGTGGCCATTTTTGGGTAATAGGATCTTCCACTGTCCCCAGATAATATCTAAAGGATTGGTGCTTCCCAAACTGTGAATGCTGAGGTGGCCATGCAATGATGGAGAATAAGCTTCTGTTCTCTTGATCATGCTTGATGAGAGACTGGTGTTTCTCCAGTTAAGCATTAATAAGTCCTGTATCTATCCCTGAGCCAGGAGCCCTCTCCTGGTATCTGACACTTGGTCCTATTAGACCTCCATGTGCTTTTTTGGAATGTGAAGGGCAATATTAAATTCACAGACCATGCTACTGCTTCAGTCTCTATAATGTTTCCTCAATAAATGTTACAGAGGTCTCCTTGTGTGCCCTCTGGCAATTTGCCTTCATCTGCCCCAAATTGGGGTTCCCTGGTATCAGTTCAGTTCAGTTGCTCAGGCGTGTCTGACTCTTTGAGACCCCATGGACTGCAGCACGCCAGGCTTCCCTGTCCATCACCAACTCTGAGAGCTTACTCAAACTCATGCCCATCAAGTCGGTGATGCCATACAGCCATCTCACTTTCTGTTGTCCCCTTCTCCACCCGCCTTCAATCTTTCCCAGCATCAGGGTCTTTTCCAATGAGTCAGTTCTTCTCATCAGGTGGCCAAAGTATTGGAGCTTCAGCTTCAGCATCAGTCCTTCCAATGAATATTCAGGACTGATTTCCTTTAGGATTGACTGCTTGGATCTCCTTGCAGTCCAAGGGACTCTCAAAAGTCTTCTCCAACACCACAGTTCAAAGGTATCAATTCTTTGACACTCAACTTTCTTTACAGTCCAACTCTCACATCCATACATGACTGCTGGCAAAACCATAGCTTTGACTAGATGGACCTTTGTTGCCAAAGTAATGTCTCTGCTTTTTAATATGCTATCTAGGTTGGTCATAGCTTTTCTTCCAAGGAACAAGCATATTTTAATTTCATGGCTATAGTCACCATCTGCAGTGATTTTGGAGCACAAGAAAATAAAGTCTGTCACTGTTTCCATTTTTTTCCCTATCTATTTGCCATGAAGTGATGGGACCGGATGCCATAATCTTAGTTTTCTGAATGTTGAGTTTTAAGCCAACTTTTTCACTCTCCTCTTTGCTGGTATACAAAAATCTAATTTTTGTTTATTTATAGTTGCATTGCTAAACTTTTTTACTGCTTCTAAAATCTTTTCAGTGGATTCTCTTGAGTTTTCTAGGTAACCGATTCTTCAAATAATGACAGTTAAATTTTCATGCTTTTTATTGTCTTACATTGGCCAAAATTTGTGGGGAAATGATAAATAGGAGTGCTGATAAAGGAAGTCTTTTTCTCTTTATTACTTCTAAATAAGGAATCTCAGTGTTTAGTCATTAAGCATGATACTGGAATTAATAGTTGTTTTGAGATCAATTTTTCATTATAATTTTAAAGAATCACTTTCCTTATCCTCATTGGCTAAGGGTTTTTCTTTCCTTTTTTTAAAATTAAAGTGAAAGATTTCTGTGCAACATCTTTGGAGATTATTTTTCTTCTTTAACCTTTTGGTATGGATGCTTTATATTAGTAAATTTCCTAACATTAAATCATGCTTGGAAAAAGCTTATTTGGTCATATGCATTTTCCAGTATTAAATTCAATCAGTTACTAATAATTCTTTGCAAATAGCTTTTGCAGCATTCCATTTATTTTTATAAAGTGTCCTCATGTCATTATTTCTTAAATTGCTTATAATAACATTTTTGTTCCAAAATTATTTTATTTATTATTGCTATCTCCAAGAAGCTGAGATTTGTTTGAAATTCTGTTACTATAATTTTGATATTAATAAAACAAGTTTGTTTGTAGAAAAGATATATATTATTTTAGAATGTCAATCAGATTAAACCATGTTTACTACATTAAGAAATTAACTCCAGATCCCAGTGGTTTTAAACTACAGTTGTTTATTCTGGCCACACTACATGTTGAATGGCAGGTTAGTAGGGAGCCAAGACTCAAACTGATGGAATGTCCACCATTTCCTGCTGCTGCCATCTCAAATTGGGGTTTCAGCCTTCCCTGTAACAGTGAAGAGTGATGGAGAACTCACTCTTTCTTTTTAAATCTTTGACCTTAAACAGCACATGTCACTTCTACTCTTAGGCTATTCATTAGAATTCATCTTATGGCCCAGCCTAACCTCAAGGATATGTGATAAAGCAAATGGAAATTCAGAGGACAGTTAATGCACCAAAATATCCATGAATCTAAATGTAAGATAGTCTCAGGATAGTATACAGAGATTATAATGATATTACATTGTTAGAATGAGTATATGAAGAAATATTTTACTGTAAATGAGGAAGACAAATGGGAAGCATGTAGAAAGACCAATGTGACTATAGAGATTTTAAAATATGAAAAAATATTGGAGTAACAAGGACTAGGATTATTCTCTTACCTGAAATAACAAAACAAATGGACAAAACACATGAAAAAGTTGTTTTTAAGGAATAGGACATTAGGTGACTAAGGACAGTGATCCCTGAAAGATGAGTAACATATAAGCCAAACTCCTACAATTGCCCCCAGATTGCTGCCTTGAGATCACTTCCAGACTGTCGTTCAGGAAAGTCGGACCCAAGTCAAGTCTGAAATGAGAAGACAGAGGTGAGAGTCTTAGAGATTTCAGGAGGCTATAATTCATATGACAGAGGAACAGAGCAAAGAAATCTCACAGAGATTGAACTCTGGAGGTAAGCAGAGAGTTGCCCCACAGTATTCAGCAGAGTGCTGATCAGTGCACATAAATAAGGAAACTACCAGAGGCTGAGGAACGAAGCACTCAAAAGGATGAGAGGTAATTGTGCCCAGTACTGACACAAGACTGGGAATGGTGCCTGTTACCATTAGCCATACCAGAAAGCTTCATCCTTCTTAGAGCCTTGGTAGACTACTCAGAAGAGTAGTCTTCCATAGTGAGAAATAATTAGTCCTAGTCTAAATGCTGTTCTGATGCTGCCTAACAAATCTTAAAAACAAGACTCAAAGGACTGAACTCTTTCCAATAACTTAATTGTATCCTAAAACAAGACTCAGGAATATTTACAGGGATACAAAAATATCCAGCACCCACAAAGTAAAATTCACAATATCTGGCATCCAATAAATAATTACCAGGAATGAAAAAGCAAAAATCTATGAACAATGATGGGGAGAAAAATCAATTGATTGAAACTGACTCAGTACTGATGCAGATACTATAATTACCAAGCAAAACATTAAAAAAGTTATTATGATTATATTCCATGAGCTCAGAAAATTAAATGGAGACAGGATAGGTATAAAAAATATTCAAATAAAATTTCTAGATGTGAAAACTGCAATGGCTGAGATGAAAAATATACTGGATGGATATTTGGGTACATCAGACACCATAGAAGAAAATTTTAGTGACTTATAGAACATAAAGCAATAGAAAGTATCTAAAATCAAACACAGAGACAAAAAAAATCTTTAAATGAACATAGCATCAGTGAAGGCAATGGCACCCCACTCCAGTACTCTTGCCTGGAAAATCCCATGGACCGAGGAGCCCGGTAGGCTGCAGTCCATGGGGTCACTAAGAGTCAGACGTGACTGAACGACTTCACTTTCGCTTTTTACTTTCATGCATTGGAGAAGGAAATGGCAACCCACTCCAGTGTTCTTGCCTGGAGAATCCCAGGGACAGGGGAGCCTGGTGGGCTGCTGTCTATGGGGTCTCACAGAGTCGGAAACGACTGAAGCGACTTAGCAGCAGCAGCAGCAGCAGCATCAATGAGTTGTGAGATAACTTCAAACAGCCTAATATACACGTCATTAGTGTCTACGCAGGAGAGAAGAGAGATGCAGAAATGGAAAAAATTTGAAAAAAATAATGGTCAAAAATTGTCCACATTGATGAAAAGTATTAACCCACAAATCTAAGAAACCAAATCAACCCTAAGCACAAGAAACACGAAGATAACCACACACCCTGGTGCATTATAATTAATGTGCTCCAAATCTGTGGCAAAGAGAAAATCTTAAAAGCAACCTGAGGTAAAAACACATTTATATATGTGTCACATATTGGAGAAGGAAATGGCAACCCACTCCAGTGTTCTTGCCTGGACAATCCCAGGGATGGGGGAGCCTGGTGGGCTGCTGTCTATGGGGTCGCACAGAGTCAGACATGACTCAAGTGATTTAGAAGCAGCAGCAGCACATATATAAGAACACAAAGATAAAGATGGCAGCAGATTTCTTGTTGGAGACAATGTATGTGAAAACCCAATGGAGAAAAATCTTCAAGTAGACAGAAAACTTTCAACATTGAATTCTACATCCAACAAATATGTTTCAATAATGAAGATGAGATAAAGACTTCTTCAATCATTCAAAAGCTGGAAGATTTCATCTCCGGTAGACTCACAGTACAAAAAATGTTAAAGAAACACTTTAGACAGAAAATAAAATGGACAGAAACATGGATTTACTCAAAAGAATAAAGAGTGCTGGAAATAGTTAATTATTCTCATGGACATGAAAGGCTGGAACAGTTCCTTGCATCATATTTGGAAAAGATAAAATCAAGCCAAAGTAACTTTTCTTAACTTTTTTTTCATCTTTTTCAATGTGATTCTTTAAAGGCAGAACGCCTTTCCCAGAAGCAACCTCCATACATACTCACAGACTTTAAAGTCACACTGACCAGAAGTGCGAGAAGAGAACTGCCATGATTGGCTTAAATTTAGGATTTACTTTTTTTTTTTTCTAATTTTATTTTATTTTTAAACTTTACATAATTGTATTAGTTTTGCCAAATATCAAAATGAATCCGCCACAGGTATACTCCAGAATCAAATTGAGAGGAATGGAGGAATGGACAATTGAACTAAACTGAAAGTCTATCGTAATAAAAAGAGGAAAAAATGGTTGTTAGGTAGGCAAACTGCATTGTGTGCTTGAACATTTATGGAGAAACATCATTAAGTTCTTTTCTTTTTTTTTTAAATTTTTGTAAATTTTATTGAAGTATAGTTGTTTTTTTTTTTTCTAATTTTATTTTATTTTTAAACTTTACATAATTGTATTAGTTTTGCCAAATATCAAAATGAATCCACCACAGGTATACATGTGTTCCCCATCCCGAACCCTCCTCCCTCCTCCCTCCCCATACCATCCCTCTGGGCCGTCCCAGTGCACCAGCCCCAAGCATCCAGCATCGTGCATCGAACCTGGACTGGCAACTCGTTTCCTACATGATATTTTACATGTTTCATTGCCATTCTCCCAAATCTTCCCACCCTCTCCCTCTCCCACAGAGTCCATAAGACTGTTCTTTTCTATAGAAACAATTTAAATTTAGTAGATGTGGGACTTCCTTGGTAGTCCAGTGGCTAACACTCTACACTTTCAATGCAGAGTGTGGGTTTGATTCCTGGTCAGGGAAGTAAGATCCCTCACGCCACATGATGTGGCCAAATATTTTTTAAATAAAAAATATGTAAATTTAATAGATTTATAGAATTCCATAGAAAGTATGTACCATAATCCCCTTACTCTAAGTCATAATCCCTACTGTTAGATATTTATATTGCTTTGAATTACTAATGGGCCTATGGTAAGTATTTTTCTAGACATAACTTTGTGTCCATAACTGATTATTTCCTTAAGAAAAATTATTTGCAAGGGAAGAGCCAGCTCAAAAGTGCATATCAAATGGTGCCTTATGACAAGATGATACAAGTTTACTTTCCAACCATCAGACTAGGACAGGTTCCATCTCCCCCCTCCCTCACTCTACTATCTATTAAACTTCTCCAGTATCCCAGGTAAATATGTCTTTTCATTGCTTTAATTTGTACTATTTTGATTACTAGTGAGGTAAACCACATATTCCCATGTTTTGTCCACATTTATGTTTCCTCCTTTGTGAACTACCTATTTAATATCTTTGCCTCATAAAATGGTATTTTAATGCAAATGAACAAAAAATATGAAAAGAACACACAATTTAAAACTCTTTAAAGAATGACATGGACCAAACTATAATATTATCAGACAGATAAACATCCAGAAAGAATGAAAACTTATTAAAAAAATAACAAAGGGCATTCTTACTGGGTCTAACTTGAAGAGAAGAATAAGAATATATTAATTTTACTCTATATTCTCTGTGATGGAGATTGATGGCCATACCAGAAATGTAGATTAGACATTGGGGGGAAAAGAATTGAAATCCTACCTATGTTTAGAGTTATCAGAGAGAATTTACTTTTGAGAGAGTTTACCCTTCCAGGAGGTTAAATGAGTTGAATAAATGTCAAGTACTAGTTCTATGGATTAGTTGACTGCTTTTTAAGGAAGTTTGCAGAATAGGAGAGTTTCTGGATATCTAGAAACTGGGAAATGTTGCCTTGAGTTTTACAAAAGGTTTTTTGTTTTTTTTTTTAAAGATAGAATTTGTATGATATACTAGTGATGAAGGAGATAATGTAGATTCTCACCTGATGAGTGACCGCAAGTTTTCATGATATAATGGGAATAAAGGAAATATAGAGGTTTCCATATGATTAGATGAGTGACCTTAAATCATGGTCTCTGGTGGAGTGTAACACAACTCAGTCCTCAATTTATCCTGCTAAAAATATGGATGACAAGCTAACATAATGAAACTTAATGAGAACACATGTGCTAATGGAAATAATCTGAATAATATGAATTACTTATGTATAGGATTGAGGCTAGAAGTGTAAACTACAATCTGTCTTAGAAAAGTATATGTTTCTTATTCAATTTTAAGTCTAATGTGGCAGAGATTGTTTAAATAGCAAGAAAACCTTTTTTAAAAAGCTATTTTAGAGTTACAAATAAGCAATTTCACTACAGAATGGGAAAAGAACTTCAAGATTACCTTGTCTAAGCCTTCGTTTTATAGTTGTCAAAACAGACATCAAGAGAGGTAAAGCGTCTTTCCCAGGCTCCCAACAAATTAGCTGCATGATTTAATGCTGCATCATCTGTTACTGGTCTCTCTCTCTGTTTCTGTCTCTCTTTCTCTGTCCCTCTCTCTTTCTCTCCTTCTCTCTTTCCCTCCCTCTCTCTCTTTTCCTCTCTCTCTCAATTACCAGCTTTCACAATCCACCTTTCAGGGAAAGGCTGAAGTTTCCTCTGTTGACACACTGTGCCTTTCCAGAGGAAAAGTATGGTAAATGCCTTAGACTGAAACTTGGATTTCCATCTTCAGATTTCCAATTGCATTTAGGTTTTCTGTAGATGAGATCTAAATCAATGATGAGCCCATTGGTCTGACAGTTGATGTCTCTTGATCTCATACCTAGGACACACTTGGTTCTTCCCAAGGAGAAAGAACCCTTCCCTGGAAGCATCATTCCTGGCACATGCAGAGAAGGGGTTCTCCTGTCTGCATGGACTCCTCATCTGCTCTGCTCACCACCCTGGCCTCAGGTCCCAACACTCTGCCATCATTCACTACACTGCAGTGACTGGCTTTCATTCTCTTCCTCCAACACACAAAGCCATCTTGGAAAAGCTTTCTTTGGATGTGCTGCTCCCTTTGCCTCAGAATTCTATGATCAAATTTTTGTATAACTGGCCAGAGGACCCAGTTTCCCTGTGACCATCCCAGAGAAGCCTTCCCTGATGATTCATTCTGAATTATCTGCTCATCTTTCTGGCTCTCTTTAATCTCATTTTCCTGTTTTATTTTTTATAATATTTATCACTATTTGAAATTGTGTTTTTAAACAATATCTTCATATATTTATTCTTTGTCCTCCACATATTCTAAACATGGAAACTTCATCACAACAGTGTTCTTGAGCAATCATTTACTGCTAAATATGTGATATCTAAAAGAATAGCTGGCTCATGGAAATAAAAAAATACTTGAGAGATGAGTGAATAAAGCTCTCACTTAGGCTCTCTGCCTAACTTCCTAAGTGAGAATCACAATACTCAGTTTTATTTGAGCCTCATATTTATGTGCATAAAGGCACATATCAGAATCAAGCAGAGTGGAGGAATTCCTCTTATTAAACTAGTTACCATTAAACTAGCATGTACCATTGTACTTGAAATAGAATCCAGAATTTCAGAGCTTGAAGAACTTCAAGGATGATGTTCATGGTGGTGGATAACTGAAACCAAGAGAAGTAATGTGATATAGCTCGAAGTGATGCAGATATTTCTGAACAAAGCAGAGACACAATCCAGGCGTACTGACTTCCATTACCATTACCATACTTTTCCTACTGAACTATGATCCCTCTATAAACTGTGAGAGTAAATATGAATGAACAATAGAGGAGAGAAGTGTTTGGAAAGGATGGTGGATGGTTGGAGAAAGTTGGAAAAACAGTGTCTCCCACAGAATCAGGAAGTGGTGATATACACTACTTGTAGTCTAAAATGAGGAGAACAGCAACAGCCCATAAAATCAGGAAGCTCTGTTTAAAGCAGGATAAAAAATTAAAAAAAAAGGATAAAGCTCATAAAGTAGGAAACCCTAACACAGCACAGCTATTTCACCTATAACGGGTATGAGATATTTTGCCCCCCGAAGGAGAGCATTAATCCTCTTATAAGCAAAACGACTCAAAGCAAAGCAAAGAAGCTCTGAGGGGTTTTGTGGTTGCCCCATTACTTAGATAAATCAAATCAATTTTCTATGCTCAAGAAAGAGCTCTTCTTAGGAGAAATGTAATGCAAATGTAGGAAGTCATGATCTTTCACAACTGTCACATAAAATTCTATCTTTTGTATAAATGTCAGAGTTATAAAGCTAGAGATAAACATGGATATAGAACTGAATTCATTCAATATGACTTCTGTGGAGAGAATGGTATTAGATAAGATAGATACACATACTATGTATAATAACACAATGCTGTAAAATTATCTCCAAGTAACTGGAGCTCTTCTCAAAAGTAATGTTCTCATGACTTATATTATTGGCAGAGACTCTTTAAGCTCAAAAATGATAAGACATGGAATCTTTTTGATATGATTTTGTAAAGATGCAGACTGTTTGTATTTCCATTTATGTCATATTTTCATTAGCCACTGGGGGCTCTATTTTCAAAATGATGAACTTCAGTGTGTTACTTGTTTGCCACAATATTTTGGACAGAAACTAAGGAGGAGAAACTATATTGTTCAACCTAAGGCTGGATATGAAGCAGCTCAGTTCTCTCACCCATCACATGTGTAGGTGTGGGCTAAGGGAGATAGAGTAGTCACACAGATGGGGAGAGAACTTCCGACTTCCCTTTACATTACCTGGACCGAGAGTGTCCAGCCATGTTCGAAGGCCAATGGGCTTTCCCATGTGGAATGTGAGCTGTAACAACACCAGACTTGGGATTTAGGCCCCTACTTACAATGTGACCCTGAATTTGTCACTTGGGTTTTAGGAGTTTTAGTTTCCTCATTTGGAAATCGGTAAGAATATGTTTCCCAGGCTCTATCAGAAGATTGTTTTGAGGATCAAAGGAAAGAATGTCCACAAAAGTGTCTCACAAACTACAAGTTACTATGCTATTGCATTTATGGAGGAGGGAAGACTGGGCTGGGAGATACTAGAGGAAAGGTTAGGAGTTCAGAAGTAAAGAGGCAATAGAACTGACAGGAAGCCCTATCAGTTTCATATTGTTGGTGGCAGGGCCCAGTGGCAGGGCAAGGTAAGAATCAGGGGATTAGATATGTTTCATGACATTGTATGAAATGTAGCAACATTCAATTCATGAATCTCTTGGTTTCTTGAACACAATTGGCACACAGCATGGGTTACTTTAAGTAGGGAAAAAGGTGGTAAAGAACTACTCCAAAGAGAAGTCTGGGAAGGGGGCATTTCAGCATAAGCAGAGGCTCCAGTCCTGCAGAGGGTCTCACAACAAAGATGAGTGGGGAATCGCCCTCTGCTCCAACAGGGCCTCTGGCAGCATCCTCTGGATCAGCTCTCATCAGCAAAGAGTCAGGTCCCCCAGCAAAGAGCCTTCATTCAAGTTGCTGGGTATCACTTTAAGGAATCTGTCAGTAGAGTGTAATCATTGTGCCCTGGAAGCCTTGTCTTTGTCAGTTGTTTCTTCTGTTCCAGTTGTCAAACAAATTTCTAAAGTAACTCAGATTCTAAGACAGTCACAGCCCTACCACAGACATACCAAAACAACTAACATGGAAATTCACCTGGGTTTCTGTGACTCCATTTTGAACTACTTAACATGGCTTAAATCCTATACGTTTCATATAAGATAAGTAGGAATCATAACCCCAAAGAAATCACAACATAATAACGATGCTATCTCACCTCCAGGTGTCTGTGGGATTATAGGTATCAACCTATCTTCATCTCTGTCTTTCAAGAGAGCTAGAAGTAAGTCACCCCAGTAACAATGACCACCCTGGCCCAAATATTGGGTCATTTTATTATAATATTAAATATAAACAGATACATTTTCACTGTATGAAAAAATATCATTTTCCACTAAAAGCAAACCGAGTACCTTGGAGAAAGGCTGACTTCAGGGCTGGGGTAGGAAAAATAAAATGTGAACCTAGTACATCTTCTATGAGAAGGTGAGGAAGTGCTCAAAAATTATGGAATGCAGCGAAAGGGTACAGAGACTGTTTGAAGGGACCTCCATAGGGACCTCAGTTTCTGGGGAAGTTAAGCATCAAAATAATTAAGAGTAATAATGAGTTATATTAACCATTGAAAACCCATGAATTCATACTGATAATAGACAAATAGGGGAGAAGGAAGGAAAAATGCTAGAAATCTCATTACTGAGAAGATTGATAAAATTAGAATATGGACTGTGACTAAATAAAATTATCATTGTTGCTCTGTTCAGTCACTCAGTTGTGTCCAACTCTTTGCGACCCCATGTGCTGCAGTGCGCCAGGCTTCCCTGTCCTTCACCGTCTCCTGGAGTGTGCTCAAACTCATGTCCATTGAGTCCGTGATGCCATCCAACCATCTCATCCTCTGTCGTCCCCTTCCCCTCCTGCCTTCAATCTTTCCCAGCATCAGGGCCTTTTCTAATGAGTTCACTCTTCAAATCAGGAGGCCAAAGTATTGGAGCTTCAGTATTGGATAATGGAAAATTATCATATTCATGCTAAATTTCCAAAACTTGGTAACTAAGTTGTGGTTAAGAATATATTTTCTTAGAAGCAAACACACTGGACTATTGAAGGATAAAAGGGCATGGTATATACAACCTACACTCTGATAATTCAGAAATGTATACTGTGTAAAGGGCTTCCCACTGGCACTAGTGGTAAAGAATCTGCCTGCCAATGCAGAAAACATAAGAGATGCGGGTTCTGTCCCTGGGTTGGGAAGATTCCCTGGAGGATCGCATGGTAACCCACTCCAGTATTCTTACCTGGAGAATCCCATGGACTGAGGAGCTGGTGGGCTACAGTCCAAAGGGCTGCGAAGAGATAGACACGGCTTTGGATGCATGCACACATGCTATATAAAAGAGCCTGAAGTCTTCTATTAGACAAACACGGGACATGTTTTTGCTTCCTGGTTTTACCACTTATTAACTGTTTTAATTTTTCTTCTTTCTCTTTTTCCTTTTGCACTCAAAGTACAAAGGGACAGGTAAATTGGAGGCATAAAAGGTTTAGAGAGGCTATATAGAGAAATATGATTATCTTTAGATCAACCTTTTAGTTAAAGTATAACATTCTTACAGAAAAGTACACACACACTAAGTGTATAACTCCATGAATTATCACAAAGTGAAAATATCCATGTATCACAACATCCATGTCAAGAAATGGAACGTTACCAGCCCCTACCAGCCCGTCTCACTATACCCACCAGCATAATTACCATTCTGACTTCTAATAGCACAGTTTAGTGTTGCCTGTTCTTGAACTATCAACTTCTTTATCATATTATGTTTGTAAGTTCCATGTTGTATATATTTGTGGTTCATTTATTTTAACTGCTGTATAGCATTCCATTTATAAATAAACCACAATTTATTCTTTCAAGTACACTAATGATGGGTATTTGGGTCGTTTTCACTTTGGGATTATTATAAATAATGTGATTAAGAATATTATCAGACATGTCTTTTGGTACTCATGTACATTTAATTTTTTCTTGTATCTAGAAATGAAATTGCTGAATCATAGGATGCTCATATATTCAGTTTTAAGAGATGCTGCCAAATAATTTTCTGAAGTAGCTAAACTAATTCATACTCTCTCCAATAGTACCTGACAATTCCAGTTATTGCCAACATCCCTGCCAACACCTGGTATTCTCTGTGTTACATTTTTGCCATTTTGATGAGTGTATTAGTTTTCTAGCTATATAACAAATCACAAATTTTAGTATCTTAAAATAATACAAATTTATGATAACACTGTTTCTGTGCATTAGGAGTACAATTTACCTGAGTCACCTGTTCAGAGTTTTATAAGGTTGCAGTTAAGATGTCAGCTGGGTTGCATTCTCATCTGTAGGCTTGATTGGGCCAGAATCTGCTTCCAAACCTCCAAAGATTGTTGGCAAAATATGTTTTCATCCCACTGTGTGATTGAAAGCCCTGGGTTTTTGCTGGCTGTTGGCTGGAAGTTTTCTGGTCCTAAAAGTTGTCCATAGTTCCTAGATGCTACCTTCAGTTCTTGCTACACAGGTTTCTCTTATTTGACTACTTACTGAACCACAGTCACAACATTATCTCCAGTATGTTAATAGTCTTATATAGCATGAGTGACACCCCACCATCTTTGCCATATTTTATCAATTAGAAGCATCTCACACATCTTGTCAGAGAAGGCAATGGCACCCCACTCCAGTACTCTTGCCTGGAGAATCCCATGGATGGAGGAGCCTGGTAGGTTACAGTCCATGGGGTTGCGAAGAGTCGGACACAACTGAGTGACTTCACTTTCACTTTTCACTTTCATGCATTGGAGAAGGAAATGGCAACCCACTCCAGTGTTCTTGCCTGGAGAATCCCAGGGACGGGGGAGCCTGGTGGGCTGCCGTCTATGGGGTCGCACAGAGTCGGACACGACTGAGGCGACTTGGCAGCAGCAGCAGCACACATCTTGTTTGCAGTCAAGGGTTTTCACAAAGGTGTAAATACCAGGAGATAGAGATCATAGTATTTCACTGTAATTTCAGTTTACATTGGAAGACTATGTTCTCTCAGAACTAATAAGAGCATTCTATTTACTTGGAAATTTTGTCCTGAAATAGCTTAATTATTTTTTCTCTCCATCTCATGAATTAAATTCTCCATCTTGCTTTGCCAGTATGGGTATGGCTCAATGTACAGACTTCAGCTTTCATGTCCGAAAGACTAGCTTATATATAGGTTTGACATTCTGTCAGCTCAGGCATCCATGCCATTTCAACTGGGCACAAAGGACCGAGACCTGAGTCATAGTTCATGGGAGTGCAGAGATTTTTGAATACATTGCTAAAATATAAGGAATTCCTGTTGGCTGGAAATGTGACTTGGCCTATTCTTTCTTGCTTACTTCCCCTAAGCAGCATGAAACATCACTCTACACTATTAAGCAGTGGCAATTTCTCCCTAGGGGAGATAGCATTTCAGGAGCGAACACTGTGGTCTTTGATATTTGTTTATCACTTCTCTTAACTCTATAGCATGTTGAAAACTTTCCTAGAAGGGGTGTATGGAGTAACTCTCCAACAACACTATAGTTAATGTGTTTGCTAAATTACAGATAATAATGAAATTGTTGCCCTTGACCACAAAGAAAAAAGTAATTACTCCTTCAAAAGAAGGAATATATAAAATCACCCAACTAGATAAGAACTGAATTTTAAAATGTTTTGTTCTCTGTAGAGAACACTGTCATAGATTAAATAATACAATTAACTATAATAATACACAATAGAGTGAGAAGTTTTAAATGAAATTATACCAAGGACATTTAAGAAAATACTTATGAGTGAACTTAAGGACTCAATACTTCCCTAAAGTGAGAAAGCACAAAACTCCTCTATCTTGGAGATTTTTTTTTTACTCCTAATGAACTTTTAATCTTTGGGAACCTTATTAACAAAAATGCATATAGTGAAATTGATGGCATTAGAAGTAAATGATGTCATTGGAAGTAAATTCCCCAAATATAGCAATATATTTTTAAGACAGTGACTGTATCTAACACAGAAAATGTTACAGGGATAATTCCACCTGAGGCTGTCTTTGAGTCATCTTTATAATAAGGCTAAAGAAAAATGCATTCAGATTTGAATTCTCTTGCAAGGAAGTAGGAAATATATGACAAAATATTCAAAACTCTGAAAGAAACACCTGAAATTATTTATAATGAGTAAATTTCAGCTCTTCAGAGCTGAGTTTGAATGTATGCTGAATAGGGAAATTTTTATTTCTTTTTTTTTTTTTTTTGCAGTC